>NC_056725.1:503593569-503798569 GCF_019279795.1 Protopterus annectens | reverse complement strand
CAGCATCAGCCTTGGGAATGCAGAGCAGGAGATTTGGGTCTCATCACCAGCCTTGGGACTTGGAGGTGAGACCTGATCTTTACACAGCTGAACCACTTTCAGAAGGAGATATGTTTGCAGGACAAAGATCAGGTATTTGTAGGGAGTTGTGCATGTGTATGCGTGTGTGTGTGTGTGTGTGTGTGTGTGTGTGTGTGTGTGTGTGTGTGTGTGTGTGTGTGTGTGTATGTGTTCATTCCCAGAAAACTACAGGATACATTACAGAAAACTACCCTTCCAGGAGACAGAAAACACAACAATTTCTTCAGGTAAAGGCTAAAGGGATTACTTTTTTTCCAAGAGGAAATGTTTTGGTTCATGGTGCAAAATCACATTCCACACTAGATGTCAATATGCCCACACCTTCTTTTTTTCGTAAGAGGTGGTCATGATAAAAAGTTGGTTATTTAAAGCAAAGCAGCTGAAACTCACAATGGTTCTAAGTTTATATTTAATTCTGGTGGCTTAGCTTCATGCCTTAAATTGAATTTTTTCTGTTAAGTTCAATTCACCAGTACTGCTTTTCATACCTCTCAACCTCTTAGCACTGAACAAAGCCTAAAATAATGGGGGGACAAAGACCTATAAATAGAGACAGATTTTAAATATTGCTCTTATCAATTTAGAAAGTTGACAGAATAACAGGATTTGTGCTGGCATGCATTTTCTGAAGGCTATTATGTCCGAAACTCAAATGTGTGTCACTATTTAGTGACTTTAATCCTCAGTGATTTGCTAAAAAACTACACATTTTATGAGGAACAGACCAACAATATTAGGCAGAAATCTGGGCATTCTGTGAAAACCCTGTTAGCTGAGAGGTACACCACTGTTTCATCATAGCATCTTTTCCATGCAACATTTCTTTGTTTACAAATGTTGGTCAACATCCTATTTTCCACTTCACAAGTGACTGACCTTCACACGCATCCCCCATATTGACATTATCTGTTAAGATGTTGCAAATGCTGTGGAAAATTATTACCTTAATCTCCACTCCTTTTTCCTCCTACATCCACATATTATTGATGTATGACTAACATTCGACTAGCCTCATAAAGTCAGCATTAAGAAAGGTATGCTTTTTTCTTTTGCCTCTATTTTACTATTTTTCATACTGCTTTGCAGAATATTTTTCATGTCATAGAAAGAATATTATAGCAATAACCCACGCCTGGGTGTGGGTAATGCTAAATTTACCCACGGTTGGCGTGGTTTGGTCCCGAGGGCGAAGCCCAAGGGACCAAACAAAGCCAACCGTGGGTAAATTTAGCATTACCCACACCCAGAAGTGGGTTATTGCTATTATACCATGACATTATTTAAGAAAAGAAACTATTACTTTTCTTAAATAATGGCATAGTATAATGCCTGTTTACTGCCCTTCCGCAGATGTCTGGCATCCGGCGGTTCTGATGTACTGCGCCCGCGGTACATCAGAGCTTGAGCAAAAACGGAGAAAGCAAGATCTCCGTTGCTTTTTCAGTTCGCTATGTTAAATGAGTTTAACATGCGAGACATTAAAATAAGCAACGGACATCTCTGTTGCTTATTTTAAAACTGTCTCGCTATGTTAAACTCATTTAACATAGCTATAAAAAAGCAACGGAGATCTTGCTTTCTCCGTTGCTTTAAAACACTGTCTCGCTATGTTAAATGGGTTTAACATAGCGAGACGGCTTTAAAATAAGCAACGGAGATCTCCGTTGCTTATTTTAAAGCTGTCTCGCTATGTTAAACCCATTTAAAATAGCGAGACAGTAACGAGTTATACTAATGGAAAAAAGTCCAGGCGACCGGACCTTTTTCCATTAGTATAACTCGATTTACAATGGGCACGCTGGCCAATCAGCGTGCACGTTTTGGGGGAATCATGGTATAATTTGAAATAACATAATACAGACAGGGCTTTAATTTTACTTATGTTGCTATTCAGCTGCAGACTAATGGCATGCATTTGCAATGTTTACATAAGATATAAAGAAATAAAGTAGGTGGGAGTGAAAGAATGTACTTTAGAAGCATTCTGATTGCTAGACAGTACTCCTGTCTAAGTGAGGTGATACCATGAGCTGTGCTTGTTCTGTTTTTTTCAGAGCAACATTTAGTATATTTAAAATTTTTATTTTTAAATACTGTGCAGTCCTCATGCATAGGAGACTTGTTATTTCAGCACTGATTGCTGGACGCATGTTCTTCATTGTTATCTCCATGTAGCCTCTTTAAATTTACTTTAACCGATATGCAACTTGAAGATTTTATAAAAAGCTAATAATTTACTACGTTTCGTGATCATTAGAACAAGAATGAATGTAATATCATAACTGTGAAGGCCAATTAAACATGCCACAGTTTCACAGATATCCTTTTTGGATTATTTTATGTTTTGCCATGATCTGAAGCAAGAGAATATACAATACAGGAAGAAAGATAAGTGGTGGTGGATCCTTTTTAAAGCATAATTGCAAACATCCTTTTGTGGTATGTGTGTTAGATGGCTGTAGTTATATCATTTTACATGTTTTGTAATTTTTTGTTGTTAGCCCAGTCACAGGAGCACTGCCTGGTTAGGTGGTTTGCTCAGTCACAGATTGAGCAAATGTAGCTAAAAAGAATCAAACCCTGTACCCTTGAGTATGGGAAGCAGTTCATTAAGAGGTTAGAGTCTTAATCCACTGCACTAACTGACAGATCTTAATATTTTAATTTTCTGATAAATCTCTGAGAATAATTATCAGTTAATAATGTTAGTGATTATAGTTTCATTGTTGTGTAGAAAATGCATTTCAAGTTAACTAGAGCTGTCTGACACTTAAGGATCTGAGTTGTTAACAAACTTATTCCTGAAGTCAAAAGTACAAGGTTTGAGTCATTCCACCTCCATTTACCTACTATGTACCATTGAATGAGTCACTCAGATAGTGCTCCTGGGTCATCTCATTATCAAATAGATCAAAGAAAATGATATTTAAAATATTTGACTTTGTTCAGAATTGTTGAGCGTGAAAATTGCCAGTCATAACAAAATAAGAGTTAGGCTGCCAAACGCCAGGAGCTTAAACCAAACCCTGCACACCCTGGAAACACTTCTGTCACTGGAGGATGTAGATGTCTGTACAGTCACAGAAACCTGATTCAAGGCTTCAGAGAGTACCCTGGCCTTGCAAGGCTACAATGCCTTCCACACCTTCAGACCGCAAAACAAACGCATGAGAACCACAGGAGGTGATATTTCTATCTATATTAGAGATAAATTCACCTACCGACTAGTTAGACAGGACAACTACATGGTTACTCCAGGATCAGATTACTATGGGTAAGACCCCCATTCAAGTCATAGCTAGTTAGAGATCCCACTCCATGGATCATGATGCGCACGAGGGCTACTTGACTAAACTGGAGTCAATCCAAATATTGCCAAACACTCTGGTCATGGGGGATTTCAATTATCCCACCATCAACTGGGAGGCTACTTTAGCCCTAACTCACTAGTGAAAAAGTTCCTTGACTTTGTTAACTCAAATGCCCTGGAACAAATTGTTCAAACCCCAACAAGAGGAACAAACATACTAAATCTGGTCCTCACTAATATGACAAACAGATGCACCACCGCAACTGTCAGACCCTCATTAGTTAAATCTGACCACAAATCAGTCACCTTGAACTGGCACTAACACCAGAACTTACAAAGGGAGAAGTCAGACTAAAAAACTTCACCAAGGCAAACTATACCCTCCTAGAGGAAGATATAAATGCATTCCAAGCCCAAACCCAACCTGGAAGTGGTAACTACACCAAAGCTTAAACTAAAGCCCTGTACAATCACTTGTATAAGTATATAGACTTGGCTGCTCCAGACAGAATCAAAGGCAGAGCCCCAAGTAAAAACAAGCCACCCTGGTGGACATCCAGCATCAACAAACTTTACAACAAATGCAAAATGTTGCTGTGTAAGAAAACTAAGATGAGGCCCCAACAATGGAAAAGCACCCTCCTCAGCCTCAACAGGCAAATAAGACAACATGTCAAATCCTCTAAGGGTAACTTTGAGAAAAACTTAGCAACCATGGCCAGGATAACCATAAGGCCTTTTCCAGCTACACATGCAGCCTAAAAGGTAGGACCCATGCATGTGCCAAACTAATGATTAATGGTATCACACACACTGATCCTGCATTGATAGCAGACTTGCTGGTGGACTGATTTGGTGAAAATTTCACTCCCTTATCCCCTCCAAACTTATCACAAACCTTGCCCCAACCTCCATCTACCCTACATATACAAAGAACAGGTCATTAAAGCTTGCCTGAGGCAAAAACACAGCCTCTATGGAACCATGCAGCATCCCAGGCTGTCTTCTAAACAAACTTAAAACATGAACTAGCCTCACCAGTAAGTACCCTATTCAATCACAGCCTAACCACAGGCATTGTTCCTGTGAAATGGAGAACAGCAACGGGTATTCCCCTCCATAAAGGTGGCCTAGCAACACACTCTGGTAATTACAGACCCATAAGTCAGACCATCCTCATCTGTAAGGTCATGGAAAGTATCATCATGGACCTCATAAATAAAGACACAGGTGACCTCCAAACCCTGTATCCAACTCAATTTGGCTTCATCAAGGGAAGATCCTGCCTGTTAAACCTGGTAGATTTCTTCAAAAATGTGACCAGGTCCATTGACAAGGGCAAATCTGTGCATACAGCATACCTTGACTTGGCCAAGGCCTTTGACACAATCCCACACTCAGGCATTACAGATAAACTTAGCAAACTGAGTGTAAACCCCTTTGTTGTAATATGGGTTGCCAACTGGCTCACAAACCAGTCAGACACTGTCAAAGTGGGTGACTGCACATCAACCAGCAGACCTGTCACCAGCAGGGTGCCACAGGGGTCAGTGCTGGGACTCCTACTGCTTGGTATATACTTCTCAGAAGTTCAAGCCAAAACTATGAGCCTGTGGCTGACCATGTTTGCAGATGACTGCAAACTCGGTGCAATTATTGAATCCCCAAATAATGTGTGTATACTTCAGGATGGTTTTAAGCAGACCAACAACTGGTATCTTAGTCATAGTCTCAAACTAAATGCAAAGGAATGTGTCATCATTCCCTTCAGTAAAAGCAGTGTCCCTTCACACTATCAGATTAACAACAATACCCTATGTACCTATGAAGTGGTAAGGGATCTGGGATCAAAGGTAGACTGCAACCTTTACTTTGACCACCATGTGTCTACTGTAGTAAGGAAGGCTGTCTATGTAGCACATTTGAATAGCAAAGACATTGCCTCTAGAACAAAAGAGGTTATAACCCCTTTCTACAGGTCACTAATCAGGCCCATAATTGAGTATTACGCCCCTTTTGGCATGTACCATACAAAGCACCTGCAGCAATGTTTAAGACCTCAGAGGTTTCTAACAAAGAAGATCAATGGACTCTAGCATGTGGCTTATACAGACCAACTAAAGTCCCTGTCACTATACTCAGTATTGTATAGACTTCTTACGGGAGACTTATGCCTGGCTTACAAACCAATCCCCAACCCAAACCTAATGAAATTGCTGCACATCCATAAATCAAACAGGACTAGAGATACTCATTCCAGGAACCTAAACATGGCCTGTGACTTGAATAGGATGTGCTGGAGGGACAGATTTGCCTCCCAGCAACTGCTGAGTCTTTGGAATAGGCTTCCAATTCATGTGAAACAGAGCACCTCTATGACACTGTTCAAAAGGAACCCAGCCAAGTGGATGGGGAACTGTAAATTTTTACCAGGGATAGCACCCACAACCCTTCTGGGCATGAGCAGTCATTACTAAATACAGTCCTGGGTATTGCCTAGAGAATCTATGGTATTACATTGGGATGAAATGGCTAGACTTGAAATGACCTCCAGGTCGATACCCTAGTAACCTCCTATGATCCTATGATCCAAAGAAATTGAGGGGTATTTTGTCAATTTCTTGTAAAAATTGTGACTTTCTGGCAAATTGTTTTGGATTGCAGGCATTAAATAATGATAGACATGAGTTTCAGACTTTGTATATTTCAGAAAATTCTTGCAAATGCAAATTGTTTTATTCTAGCAACTCTCTAAGTATATGAGAGATACATTTAAAATCTGTTCCTGATTTTTGAGTTTTTGTCTCTGATTTGAGCTAAGATTTTGAGAAGACAGGGGGAGGGGGATACAATGGGTTCCACTGTATGGTTTTGTCAGCAGCAAGCTGAGATACATTTCTGGCCCATTATTTATGAATGTATTAATTCACTTGTTCTCAAGCAGATATCTAAAGTGTACAGTCATGCAAGGGGTTGTAACTGATGGTTTGTGCATGAGTATGTGTGTGTGTGTGTGTGTGTGTGTGTGTGTGTGTGTGTGTGTGTGTGTGTGTGTGTGTGTGTGTGTGTGTGTGTGTGTGTGTGTGTGTGTGTGTGTGTGTGTGTGCATATAAATACTTGGTTCTTGCATCTCACAGTAGTTATGATGTAATTATAATAAACAGGAACTTCATCATGTAAGCACTAGCCTTTGGGTATGATCCTTGGTTTCCCATGTTTTGTTGACTGTTGACAGTGTGTTTATTATTTGACTGTGAATAAACTGGATAGCATGGAGTGTATCTATTCAGTGTTAATATTTAACTGTGAATACATTTTTAATTAACTTTTTAGCAGGCACACAGGTGTGAAATGCACTATGTCGGGCTACAACAGTCTGTCTGGTATTTGGTGTAGATGAGTAAGGCTATAGGCTGCTTATGTAGCACAAGTTTGATTCTCTCAGTCTTCACTTGTCTACTGAGTGACTCTGATCAAGTCACATCACCAGACAGTGCTCCTAAGCTGCCTCTGAATAGGGGCACTTGGAGCCAGTGGGCCATCTCAAGCTGTTACTAAATGTGGTGCATATTTGTCTTTTGATTTCCTGCATCTTTTACCTAAATGCTAATTAGTTGTTGTTGAGTCTTTCAGCTTTTCCCGGTTAGGGGTCGCCACAGCGGAACTCCGGTCCGCTAATGATTGGTAGTTGATTTTTACGTGCCGAGTTACCAGCCCTGATGCACAACCTTCAACGAAGGTACGCCCATTCACGCATGTCTCCACGCAGAAGACGCTCTAGCTGAGAATCGAACCGGACAGGGTCTTACTGTGAGGCGACAACGCTACAGCATATTTGGTTTGACTGAGTCCCAGCATATATAGTAGTTTAATGGGTAACCAGATGCATTTTCATTAAATATGAGTTTCAAGGAAGCGATGTTTACTGCTGCTCATGCTTAGTCTCTTTTCTGTTGTGTTTTGTTTAGAAAATGGTTGTCAGTGTTTTTGCTGTAAAATTTGAAAGAACAGTTTCAAATTAGATGCAGATATCTGCAATTTTTGTAAAATTAAATAGGAAACAGTATGCACACTGACAAGTTGGAACAGTGTTTTAAGGTAACTAAGGAGAGGCAGCCATGTAATGGGATATTGCTATGGTTGTGAGGGTGGGAGCATCAGTCCATTACCCTGCCTAGAGCCCCATTTGACCATGATGCCACTCTGACGCTTGATTCACATTTCTTCGCAGCCACATAGAAATGCAACTTTATGCATATTATGCAGGCATGATATATACTGTCATGGACAGCTGCAGATGGAAAACAGCTTTCTGTGCTGAGAACTTTATATAACTACGGACAACACACAACACACTAGAATTAGTAGCTTTCCCTGCCTGACACATCCTGCAGTCAGTGACTAAGACCTTGTCCCCATTATTTCTCGGTCACTGAAGGCTATCCTATTCACAGTACCAAACCCATGCAATCTTTGTCTTGAGAACACAGTCCGTGCCTCATAGCTATCAGAATAGACTTAAAGCAACTCAGCACAGAATATAGTTCATGAACTGTATATTTTCTCTGGTCAAACCTTCCATCAATTATTTATTTATCAGTGAAGTCTAGCATATTCACAGTACAAAACCCATGCAATCTTCATCTTGAGAACATGGTCTACAATTGATAGCTAACAGGAAGGACAACAGGGACTCATTACAGAATATAGTTCATGAACTTCGTGTTTTTCTCAGGCCAAACCTTGTTCCCATTATTTCTATGTCACTGGAGGAAATGACATTTACAGTGCAAAATCCATGGCATTTGCATCTTAAGAACATATGCTACACCTGATAGCTACCAGACAGGGTAGCATATAGTTCATGAACTGCATATTTTTCTTAGGCCAAGTATGTGTAATGGCTAAAGTAGTCAAGATTTTGGCTCCGTGCTCTCATTTTACATATGACAGCTTCTCTTATTTGTTTTACTTTAAATTGCTACAATTATACAATTATGTTATTATAACTGAATCTATGCAAAAACTAAATACCCAGTGCTGCGTTATTTTGTGGACTGCAGTATATCTACTATGGTCTTACTATATGCGTGCCTAGTAAGACTATAAGAACTAAGTTCTGTCCTCTAATTACATTGTTTCAAGATATATGTCTCATTCTGCATTCCTACACTTGCAGTGTGTTTTTGACTTCATCTCAAGGTGTTTTGTGTTTTGACTTACTATAATTTAATTTGAACTTGTCCTTACCATGTTATAGGCTGGTTTACTGTTGAAGTGTTGTAGACTACTGTTGAAAACAGAAAACACTGTAGCACACATATTTTTTGTAATAAGCTTTCTATACCCATGAGTTTTTCCTTTCATTTCTCTGTTCTGCTGATTTCAGATAGTGTTGGCATATGTTGTAAGAAATGTGCTGTTTTGCATTTGTTTTGAATGAGGTTATTACTGTTTTATAGGTTCATAGGTAGGTACTAGGCTATTGGCCCTAGGGCCTATACAAGCCTAGCCAAAAATGTACCCTGGCTTTCGCCACCCAAGAAAATTATTTTCCTGTGCCCCTGTCAAGCAGAACCACAAAAGTGATCCCCGGGGTGAATTTCCTATTACCCAATCATCAAGATTTTTCTTGAAGAGTGCTAATGAGGAGCACTGTTTGACATAGATAGGTAGTCTGTTCCAGAGTATGGGAAGTCTCTGGGACAGGAATCTATCCCTCCAGCATGTTCTGTTTATTGAGGTGACAAGGTTTCGGTCCCTAGAGCGTGTAGCTCGGAGGGATTGGGATTTCTTTAAGTGGAGCATGTCCAACAGCTCTGGGTTTGGCATAGCTTTGTATGTTAGGCAGAGATCACCTCTGAGTAGGTGATATGCGACAGAGTAAAGCTGGAGTTTTTTGAGATGGTCTGTGTAAGGCATCTGTTTGAGGCCAGTAATCCTCTTTGTGAGGTATTTTTGCGGCCTTTCCAGTTGTTGTAGATGTCTAGTGAGGTACATACCAAAAGGGGCATTGTACTCTATAATGGGTCTAATGAGTGATGAGTAGAAGGGAACAAAGACCTCTTTTTTTCCGGATGAGAAACCTTTTGTGATGTGGTGTGCCACATAGAAGGATTTCCTGACCACTTTGGTGATGTGATTATCAAAGGAGAGACTACTGTCCACCTGCCCCAAGGTCTCTTATCACACTTTCGGTGTTAAGTAGACTGCCGCCTATGTGCTAGTTCATGGGTACAGAATTTTTACCAAAGGGGATGACAATGCACTTTTTGGCATTGAGCTTGAGACCATGTCTTTGACACCAGGCATCTGTCTCAGTGAGGCCCTTTTGTAGGATGTCCACATCATTAGGAGTTTCAATTATGGCTCCTAGTTTGCAGTCATCTGCGAATTTAGTTAGCCAAAGACCTTCTGTGTTAATCTGTACTTCAGAAGTAGATACCAAACAGGAGATGACCCAGGACTGAACCCTGTGGTACTCCACTTGTCACTGGTCTGAAGTCTGATTTGTAGTCTGCTACTTTCACAGTGTGGGTTCTTTCAGTAAGCCAGTTGGCAACCCATCTTGTGACATAGGGATTTATACCTAGTTTAGTGAGTTTATCTATAATTCCAGAGTGGGGGATGGTGTTGAACGCCTTGGCGAGATCTAGATAGGCTGTGTGAACCACTTTACCCTCATCTATGGCTTTGGTGACTACTTCAAAGAAGTCTATCAGGTTTAGGAGACATGATCTGCCTTTTACAAACCCAAACTGTGTGGGGTCCAGAGTTTGGAGATCTCCAATGTCTTTGTTTATGAGTTCCATGATGATACGTTCCATGGCCTTGCAGACGAGGCTTATCAGGCTAATGGGGCGGTAGTTCCCGGGGTCTGTTGTGGCTCCCCCCTTTGTGGAGTGGAATAACTGTCACGGTGCGCCATTCAATGGGCACAAAGCCTGAGGTGAGGCTATGATTGAACATAGTACTTAGGTGGGGTGCCAGTTCATTCTGTCGTTCATGTAGAAGGCAGCCTGGTGCCTTGTGCTCTGATGCTGCAGGTGAATACAGATTTCAGATGTGCTGCATCACATATCTGTTAGACAATTAATATTTTCATTTTCTTAACATTAACAAAGTCTTACAGTCTTTTTTTCTGCCTTTATAGGCATTTCTTTGAATAGATGCTGCATTCACTGGTAATAGTTACAATTAGTGAACTTCTCTAGTGAAGATTGCCTTATTTATTGTATTGTGTGGTCTTCATTTGTTGTTGGAAGTCTTTTATTTTCTTGTACATTTGAGTAATGGCACACTACTGCATTACTGCAGTTACTCTGCTTTACTTGCATAAACTGATAAGTTCATATTGATGCTTAGCTAGGAGAAAGTAGTAGTTGTATTCATTTAATAGATGCATTCTGTGGATGCTAGATACCTGATAATTTTATTCTAAAAACAGCTTTGGTTATTAGCTTAATAGTGAATGTTGCTATATCTAGCATGTATCTTAACAATACAACACTGGTGATAGCAGTATCTATCCTGTAGTTTAGGCCACATTACTCTGGTTTAGTTGCCACTTGTGTCTACTCCAGCTTAAATTGTTTAGTTTCTTCAGTTCTTATTAGAGTGTGTAGCTCTGGGCCTTCTGCATATAACCAGTTAATTGTATTTCATAATTAGAGTGTGAATGTAATGTTTATATTTTATTTTATTTTTACATTTCCATGGCCATTGTCAAGGCTGTACATATTCCATTTTCCTATCCTAACTTTCTCAATCTTCATGATGTACACCTTATGGCTTTTAAGTCAGTACTGCCAAAGTTGCTCCAGAGGGACTGTAAGAAGTGGATCCAAGTATTACATTGCATTGCATTAGGGATTCCAATTACTTCTGCTCCTTTTGTTGCTAACCTACTGCCTTTTCATCTTTATTTTTATAGGCCTTGCCCCGTTATTTTTCTGTCGCTGAAGACAGTCCCATTCACAGTACCAGACCAATGCCACCTGCATCTTAACAACACATTCTACACCTGAATATACCAGACAGGGACTCAGCACAGAATATAATTCATGAACTACGTGCTTTTCCTCAGGCTGAGTATGTGTAATTGCTAAGGTAGAGAAACAATATTTCAGCTTTGTGTTCTCATTTTATGTATGCCAGCTTATTTTATTTGTTTTACTTTAAATTCCTGGCACATACAATACAATATTAGCACTGTCATTCAGACCTGGCCATTTCATTGCATGAAGTTTAAGTTGCCAAATTAGTTCTCTATACTAATCACAGGGGTGGGGCTTTGGAATCCAGTCGAGTACAGGGAACTGATTTAGCAACTTAAACTTCGTGCAATGAAATGGTCAGATCTGAATGACAATGTTAGTTTTGCACCAGTATTAAAAATGTGTTTAGCTATGGACTTTTCATATAGTTTTTGAATTAATCCTATAAAGTCCATAGCCTATGTAAAGATTGCATCTTATCTACATCTAGCCCATTCGAAATATTAAGAGGTACTAAACAGGGACACCCCCTCTCCCCATTACTCTTTGCCCTGGCTATTGAGCATCTTTCTAATTATGTTAGAAATAATGACAACGTTAAAGAATATAAAGTGTCAGACAAATGATCCCCAAGCTACAACTGTTTGCTGATGACCTACTAATAACTTCTAATAATATTGAAAATTCAGTAGATCACCTATTACATAATCTAGACTTCTTTGCAAACATTTCTGGTCTAAAATTCAGTCACAATAAAACTCAAGCATTTCTAGTGAATAAAAATGGTACTATGAAACTTAGATCAAAAAGAGACATAAATTGGGAGGGCATGCATATTAAATGTCTAGGTATCATTATTGAATCTAATTATAAAAAATCACTCGCATCTAATTACCAACAACGTATAAACTCAATTACTAGTCTAATAGACAGTTGGAACAGACTCTTCTTCACATTTGAAGACAGACTAACTTTAATCAGAATTATATTGTTACCTAAAATCTTATTCATTGGTCAAGCTCTAATAATTCCCCCACCTGTCAAAATTAAACAGAGAATTAATAACTTATTAGTCAACTTCCTTTGGTATCCCCAAAAAAAACAAGAATTTCTCTTCTCTGGCACACCACAAGCTGGAATGAAGAAGGTATAGGGTTTCCAAATATTGATTTTTATTTAAACTCCGCATTTATTAACATAGTGTTGCTGTGGAATAATACTTCTTATACATCACATTGGAAATCAATACACGAAACCTTACTTCTTAATAGCAATAGGACATTGCTTGAACCATGTACTCAAATACATACAAAGATCTTTAAATGGATTTTAAAAATATACATTCAAAGTGAAAGGTCAAAACTTGTTCTCACACTGCTTATAAACCAAATATTGCTGCTGTTTAAAAACTTATGTTTTCTAATCAATTAATTAAGAATATATTAATAATTATGTTTCCTATTGCTTACACAAATTAATGTTTGATATCTTTTGATACTCAGAAAATGTTAGAATTTAAGAAGGGTGACCTATTATAATGGAATCAATTTCTCGCAGCTAATAAAATAAGTTCTGCAGATTATTTGATCAGCAGATATAGTTTGTAAAATTGCAATTGGCTGGACATCCAAACTTGTAAGGAGTTTATACATACTAAGCTTGTACTCTCATTAGATGCATACAATGAGTGACTTAAAAATATTGGATTTTATCTAAACAATTATTAATAGTTCACCCAAGAACACCTCATACATATCTGTTATTTATAAAATTCTCAGAAATGATTTTAGTAAAACAGATGTTTCCTTCTGGAATTATTCAAGTGAAGTTAATAGACAAGTATTCTCAAAAAAGATAAAAAAACTTTTGTTTACAGTCGGTGAAGGGATCCACATCTTCTCTGTTCTGGCATGTATACACATGGAAGTTTTTACATAGATGTTTTTCACCCCACATAGACTAGCAATAATGTACAAGAAAGATGAAATGAAATGCTGGAGATGTAGACACCCTGATGCTGACTCGACACATATGGTTGTTAATTGCAAAATAATTTCCCCATTTTGGTTAGACATTAAATATCTTTGTAAAGCTCTATGGAATGACAACTGTATAATTTCTGACTCCCTTATCCTTTTCAGTGTTCCTGTTCCTGAAGTCATTTCTAAAAACTAAACATTTTTTACTATGGTCTATCCTCTCTATAGCAAGGAACATTGTTATTAAGACTTGGAAATCACAATTTATGCCTGTCTTTAAAGTTGAGTTTATTCATCTTGTGAAATACATTTGCAAGAATGAGATTGCTGCTATAAAAGCAAGGACTAACAACACAACTCATCATTTAATTGCTTGGACAAAATTGTCTAATCTGTTAGAGAAATATTAAGTGTTGTCCTATGCATATTTTTTAGTTGTTATGGACACTGTATATAGTTTATTTTTTCTTTTTACTATACAGTTAAGTTATTGTGTTATAAAATGAATAAAAACATTTTGGAAAGAAGAAAAAATGTGTTTAGCCAAGTTATGATATGCATTGTAGTTCATATTATTTTATATGATAAGTAATTTATCAGTTTGATCCCTGAACATTTTTTTTGAATGAATTTTAATTGCCAAATTTTTATTTTCAAAAATTAATGTATTATGAGTTTATTTTAATTAAGTTAATCTCTGCATTTTTAACATTCAGTACTTTTAATATTTACCGCTTTTTTCAATATTATTTTAATGAACATTACTTTCACGAACTGTATGTGCTGTATACATTTTTCTAATCCTTAACAAGTTCATTGGGAAAAGTATAATGTGTTTTTAATACAGTATCCCCAGGATTTAACAAAGCCTGTGCAGGGACAGTGTAGAGCCTACACAGAATGCATCCATGTACATGACTACGGTTCCCCCTCAGCATCGTGCCATGCATATTAATGATGGCGTGTTACTGAGGGAGAGCTAAGGAACATGGATATTGAATCAGTGTATGAAGAAGTGTAGTGGCTACCCGTGGCTGCAGATAAGTGTGAGGCACCCTGTAATGCTCTCTACCACTGTTGTAATGTTGTGAAGTGTGTCACCTGTATAATATGTCATGTTTATGATGTGTTATGATTTTTATAATTTTTTTTTACTGCATGTTAGCGGGCATGGCATGGAGTGCAGCAATCGGATGTAATTAATTGTCATAATACAGTTTTTATTATTTTTCTTTATTTTATTTTATTTTATTATTTTTTTATTTTTGTTTGTGCGGTGCAGAGCACAGCAGAGCCAAGCAAAGTGCATACATACATGGCCGGCACCTGCCAGACATCTAAAATTAGAAATCAGATGTAATTAATTATTTAATTATAGTTGTGTTTAAGCATGTTTGTGCAGTGTGGTGTGGTGCTCAGCAATGGTAACAGGTAGAAGTGGTAGTATATGTGAAGGTATACCAGTTTTTATAGCATCCAACTAGCTACATGGGTAGAGTTACTGTCTTATGTGTAGTAGATCCTGGGTTCAAGTCCATAACAGACAGAATATGTCTGTAAATGAATATACTATTTTTCTTTAATTTCATTAAACTATTGTGAATTTTGGCACTGCTGTACTTTGCTAAGCATTGCTCATTCATGCTAAGCAGTGCATAAACATGCTAACAGTTACCAATGTTTGCACTGTGTTAAGCCTCGCTAAAACCACAGTTCTGCGAGTTTTCATGCTGCTTGGCTTTGCTTAGCTGGTTTGAGAGCTGCTAAGCAACACTGCACTTTATTTGAATGTTGATCAATGATGTGTAAAGGTGGGAAAACAGCCTATATGTGGACCAGAATGTTTGGTGTATGATCATACAGCAGAATCTCTCATGGCACACAGGGAAGTACCTCAGTAATGATACTATCTCAGTTGTATCCCCACATGTAGTATGTTGTCACACTGTGGGGTATGACATGTGAGCAAGCAGTGGATTGTGCCAGTCATTTTGTTCTTGCTATATATGTACATAGTGGACATCTATGTATCTGATCCTGTAATGGGTTTCTGTTTTGGTGTGTTTCAGGACTAATGTATCACAGATGGCATGCCCCCTTCTCAGATGCGGAGAATGAACTAATACTTCAATGACTACAGCAGCATCATCACATCATCACATCCTCCTATCCTGGAGGAGGCATAACAGTGAACAGCGGACTGCATTGTGGCCAGACCTTGTCCGGGATGTAAATGAGACTGGCCACCAGTACAGAACATATGAGCAGGTTCGACACTGCGCTACAGACATGGTGAATGCTGCATGACGAAGGGCAGCTGATGTAGCCAGGAATTGTGCCATCACTGGTGGAGGTCCTACAATGAAACAACCACTCATGGCCAGTGAAGAATTCCTTGTGAACCTAGGGACACACGACAGCTCCCAAGCATCCATCCCACCAAACATTGCGGAGGTAGGTGCCACAGTGTCTACAGCAAAGGAGTGTGTAGGTAAGATTACTGTGATCACTATTGTAATACTTTAGCAGTCATTATGTCAGGCTCTACATACCTTTACGTGGGTGTCACGTCTATGTGCTGTGGGGGGGTTAACTCAGTTGTACACTCATACTCAGAATGTCATCAATACATCAAGTAACACAGTAGCTACTGCACATGTGAGATATATGCAGGTATTACTTGGTTGTGCTGCAACAAGCAGTGGTACTGAAATTACCTCACCCTCACCTTTTTACAGGTCTGTCAGGAGTTGTCCAAGGACATGGTCCTGCTTCTGGTAAGCTTGATACTGTTTTGTTATGGAACATACATATGCTATTAAGGGTAAGGGTCAGGATGATTCCCTATGTACAGGTAACCTGTGTGCAACCAGAGTAGAATGTTTGTATGTTCCAGTCTGGAACAGTTACCTAAGTTTCCTAGAGTGGGTAATCACAGGATTGTGGCTGAATGAGCAAAAACACTTTCACAGTTATAGTTCAGAGTGAATAAGCCTCCTGGTGTACATGAGGCAATTAATCCGACCTGCCTTGTACATACTGAAAGGTTGATGGTACATACCTTAGGCATTGAAACTTGTATTCATATATATTTGTTAAGATAGGTGTACTGGGTTTTATGTGTTGTTTTATCAGGTATAGTGTCATATTGCACACCTAAAACATACGTTGTACTGACCAAGTGTCACGTGATTTACCTGACATGCTTGTTATAAAGGCCTTGAGTCAAATGTTTATTTTGTTGTGAGGAAGTCCTTTGTGCATGAAAGGTCGATGAGAAGATGTGAGATTGGTAATGCAGTTGTTGATCCTCATTATTATGACTCTTTGTGGAATTTCCTTACATAATAGTGCAGGTAGTAATGTACTGCTTTTGTCTTGGTTTCCACAGGTGACCGGTGTGGTTGGGGTCTCTCCTCCACACCACCTGATGTCAGTGTCTCTTCAGACTCTGATGATGATGGTGGCCACAGTGAGGCACAGGTGGGGTTGTTGGGGGCTGAATCTGTCCCAGAGGTTGACATCCCTCTTCTGCCTCTATTGTCATAGCACACAGGCAGTATGCCCACACACATGCCCAGTCCCCACAGGCCTCAAATATGGGACAGCAGAGGGTGGAGACATTGAACAAGCCAGTGTGGCAACAATGGCTTCAGTGAGTGTAGACACTGGCCATAGCCAGAGAGCTGGCAAGGTCCCACACAGTCGGATTGACAGGGGTGATCATAGGAGGACTGCTGTCCATCCACCACCTATTGCAGGTGTCACATCATGGGTCACTTAGTGCATGTTTTGGGCCATCATGGAGGCACAGGCATGTTCTGAACACAGTGGCAGTACACCCAGCACTACAGAGGGGAGTGTGCTGTCCACACCATGACATAGCAGGCCATGGGTATGTGGTCTTGGGAGGTCCTGTGGAGTCCATGGACCCAGCAAACAGAAGTTACCTTCAGTTACTAGCACAAAGTCTGACCTTGGGCATGGTATTGCCAGTACAACTCCTGACAGAGCCAGTTCCCATGTTCAGGGCCAGAGTCGGTGAACAGTGCACTCTACCATGTATGGTCTACAGCTGTTCAACATGCACCTGTGTAGGGCTAATACTGAGCTTGACTGTGTACATGGACATACTCACACATCATTGTCACATGCAGGACACCTACAGACACACACGGCACCTCTCCATGGTCCACCTAACCCACTGCTTTCCTGACTCACACACATGCTGTCAACCATGTGAGTCAGCCTAGGCCTCCAGCACCCCCACACATCACACTGTGCAGGTGATGATACCTGTGACACATCCCTGTCATTATTCTTTTTGATGCAGGAGAATGAAGCTATGCATCTGATGCACAGGGTGACTATATTACTTGACATGTACTTGGGTAATGCAGTATTGTTTTGCCATGCCATTTGTAGTTGTTACTAACATACACTGTATGCTGGCATATATCATGAGTATGCAACATACGTTTGTGGACCTTATGTTGTATGATGTTGTACTGGCAGTATTGTTACACAATGACAGGTATGTCACAAACCTGTGTATGCTTCTGTTGCAGGAGTCTGAACAGATAACCTATGGACACACAGTGGCAGTGAAGTGGCACAGCATGGCATGGCAGCACAGCAGAAATATGACTTCAGCATGGTACAGTAGTATACATGCATGGCTCCATAGGTTCACATCTGTATGACAGTCTACCAAGGACAATGGTGGTGGTTTGTGTACTCATGCATTCATACTTTGTGATAAGGTCTGCTACAGGGCAAGGTGTGACCTTGCTGAAGTGCATATGCTGCCTATTTGTAGGGAGCATAGTAGATGGATGACTCATTGTAAGGACATTAATCTACTATGTGACGTTAGTACTACATGCTTGTGGGGAACATTTGTCTAGCAGACATAAACACACCCTTGACCCTGCTTAATGGTACACAGAGCACTTCAGCACATGCTATCTCTTTGATTGGCTGGGCGGCTGTCATCTCAACACACGTCATCTGCCTGAGTCCCTCTTGGACTGGGGAATATGTGCCGGTCCTGTACCGAGGGGTATACAGATGTCTCTGATTGTGAGGGCTGCATGGCCATTATGCTAGTTATGTTCACATGCCTTATGGCTCCATAAGATTATGTATATTGTGTAACATCCTCACACACAAACATGGCCACATTCAGGCTGGCACCACTTCCACTCACTGCATACAGGACATGCCAAGACACGCACATTCTGCAAGTTGGCTCTATGTGGATTAGAACACTTACCTATGTACTGGTACACACTACAGATCACAGTACCCAATGCACGCAACACAACTCATGTCTGCTAGTACTATCAGTTTACAACATGTAATGCTTGTTGATATCAGCAAACCTCATTGTGGTCTGTCATTTGGGGGCCACATCACCTGCTACAAATAAAATGATGCAAAACACTAACTATGTATAAGTTACAAAGGTTATCATACGTATGCCATATGGATATAAATACGCACCATGTTGGGTGGAGTGAAATTAGAACCCCTACCTATCTAAGCTTATACACTATAGATCACAGTACTTATCACATGCACCATAGCTTACATCTGATACTCTATTGTCAGCTGGTAGTCTTAAGGTGGCTGACATCAGAAGGCCTTGTAGAAGAGGGCAGTTTTGAAGCCAGCAGCAAGTTATGGGCCCAGAAAGTGCATAACCATTGCTGCTGGATAGCCCATGAGGGTATGTCTATTGTTTTGCAGGGGTGTGTGTGTGTGTGTGTGTGTGTGTGTGTGTGTGTGTGTGTGTGTGTGTGTGTGTGTGCTGCCTGCGTGTGTGTGTGTGTGTGTGTGTGTGTGTGTGTGTGTGTGTGTGTGTGTGTGTGTGTGTGTGTGTGTATATATATATATATATATATATATATATATATATATATATAGACACACACACACACACACACACACACACACACACACACACACATACACACACACACACACACACACACACGCAGATGCACACAGACACACACATACCAAGTGGGCTGCAGTGAGCTTAGAACCCCTACCTATCTAGGCTAATATACTATAGATCACAGTACTTATCATATGTGCCACAGGTTAAGTCTGTTATATATGTGATTGCAGGCACAGTACTTGTGCAGTGCACAAACTAGACTTGTGTTGAACAGCATCTGTGGCCTGCAGAGTGATATTACTTTGTACTGTAATCTGCATCTAGTATCCTAGCAGTGAGATAACTGTTATCATAGCTATATGTGTGCAGTTACCAGTATGGCACTATGTGGCTGCTTGCAGTTAGATAGGCAGCACTGTGAGCAGGGACAATGTGCCCTGTCCATATGTGCTTTGACACCATTATACATTACACCACCTGCTCACCTGCATTTGTCTATGTGGTGACATCCAGCAGGCATGGGGGTCTGTAGGTAAGTGGATTATATACTGTTGCACCCTTAGTTTGGATCCTTTGAGCAACATTATGGCTGTGTAATATTGCAGTTTACTCACCAGTATTAGGGTATGTTGGACAATGCAAACATCCGCACACATATTTCTGTATATAACAGGAATGTATGTATACATGTAGCTGTGTGTGTGTATGATTTGTGATATGTAGATATATGGGGGAAGTCTATGTTTCATTTTAATATATATATATATATATATATATATATATATATATATATATATATATATATATAAGTATATCAATATATATATCAGTATATATCTATTTCACACTACATAGCGATAGATACACTATGCATGTGAGAGAGAGATACTGACCAACGGATATATATACGTATATGTCTGTATGTATAGACAGTTATACATGACAGGTAATTTCAACAGAATTGGACTCATTTTTACTAAGTGTACGGGCATGCCCAGTGGGACTGTCAGTACTTATAATGTGACTCCAGGCCACACCTACCTGTATTCCAGTTCAGGATTTTGTATGTTATAGATATTAACATCCACCCTTGTTTCTGCAGTACTGCACTTCACTCCAAATGTCCACTGCATCCCCAGCTGTCTGCTGTACTAAATATGTGACTGTGGTTGGTAATGTTACACCTGATTTTCACAGAATGTTCAGAGTTTTGCATCATATGTTTGGTCTGTTCCTCACACATATGTGGTCTTCTGGTGCTTTATTGAATGTTGACATCAATACATTCTATTAACTACAGACAAACAATTTTGTGTCAGACTTTACACCCATCAGAAAATATGTGCTACTGCAACACCTGTAATTACAGCAACTGTCTATGTTTATGTGAACAATATTTAAACTCTGTCCTTCTGTTTGGGCCTATGACCCCCCCCCCCTCAGTCTTTCTGGTTTTGTCCAGATTTCTTGCACTAAGAGGTTGGGAGGTATGACATTCCGTGAAAACACCAACATACTACTACCTCACATGCAAAGGGTGTGAGTGATTCCACATTAGCACCATCAACACCATCACCCATGCTAGCTTCCCTTGTCCACTGAGCCACACAGGTCGCTAGACAGAGAGGGGTTATTCATCCCACAATCAACAGCATACATATGTACATTGTTATCCTGCATGAAGAGAGACATACAGTGTGTGAGTACTATCTAAGTTACAGCCCTGAGATTGTCTGGTTCACTGATATACCATAGCTGATTTTCTGTTAAAGTGGTTATATGGATACACTGCTGTGTTGGGGGTGGGGGAACAACAGCAAATGATCAGCTTGGGTAGACAGTTGTCCAAATATCGTGTGCCCACTGCTTAACATCTCCCTTTCCTGATGTTGTTAATATTCCAACCATGAGGCCTAGTGAAAATTAAGGAACACATACTATTGGACTGGGTATCAGTTTTCCCATGTGGACTTTACCTCTGACCAAATAGCCCACTATATTTCCTTGCATAGCAGCAGATCCATGCATTTGATAACTTACAGTAATCCTTGCAATTACTGTGTAGGATAGAGATTTACCTTGAGAATGCAGCAGTTGATAGAACTGTAGTTCAGGACTGAATCTGCATGATGCAAGCAGTACACAACCAATATATGGATAGGTACAGGGTGTGTGGTTGCCTGGCATCAGTTATTTTACTATATGTATGTGAATAGGGGTAAGGTGTCAGTCTCTAGGGCCCTAGTTTGTCAGTGAATGTGCTATGTGTTGTCTCTTAGCCAATGCCAGGGTGTACTGGGCACCCCTACGTCTGCCTACAGGGACATCATCAAGGGGCTCCTCCTCCAAGTCCTCCTGTGAGTGTGGCTGTGGTGACCTAGGCACTGGTGGAGGGCTGTGTATCCCTTCCCTATGCTGATCCTGCTGCAGCTGCTTCCACAGGATCATATTGTGTAGCATGGCAAATGCTGTGAACATATGTGCACATGTGGCTGGAGAGTACTGCAAAGCTCCACTAGATATATCAAGGCACTGGAACCGTGACTTCAGCAACCCAAACACATGCTCTATGATGTCCCTAGTTTGTGCGTTTGCCTCATTATGACATCCCTCCTTGGATGTGTGTGTATTTCTGATGGGTGTCAACATCCAAGGTTTCAGTGCATAGCCAGCATCCCCCAGTAAATGACCATGTGGGATATCCCCCCTAGCAAACATCTGGTACAGCTGTGATGTGTGCCAGATATGGGAGTCATGATAGCTGCCATCACACACATTCATAATTATGCCCTGGCATTGCACATGACCTGGCATTTGATGGAGTGGTACCCCTTGTGATTGACATAGATTCTACCCTCCTCACCAGGTGGTGCCTTGATGTGTTCATGAGTCTAATCTATGGCACCAAGTACCTCGCGGTAGTGTGCTACACGGTAGAAGTGTTACACATTGCTGGCCTTTGCCTCAGGGGTGAGGGGAAAATATATCTGCTCACTGGCATGTGATAGCATGGCATCCAGGAACTGGTGGAGTACCCTGGATACTGATGCCTGTGAGATCCCCATCATGTCCCCATTTGGTCTTTGGAAAGTGCCTGGAAGGTATCTGCAGCTATTATCCTAAGGGCTACACATACCTTTGTTTCCACTAGGATGGGCTTCCCTTTGTTTGCTCTAGGCCTGAGGTGAGGGCGGCAGAGCTCAGTGAGTTATTGTAGTATGTCCCTGTCCACCCTGTAGTGCTCTATAATCTCCATCTCATATAGGTCCTGGAAGGTTGCCCTGTGCCTGAACACTCTTCTTCTTCTCTGGCTAGGCCAGCAGCATTGACCTCAGCATCTAACACATACAAATGTAGCAGACCTTCAGCAGCCCCTAGCATTCTTTCAGTTAAAATTCCCAAGTCTGTACTCCAATGGTGCAGAGTATGTGGGGAAAATCAGATTGTAGTCTGTATGTATAGTTTATAGTGCTCTACTGTATGTGCTGCTGCGTGACTGGCTACCCGATGCAGTGTACCTGCCTAATATGTCATTAACATCATTTAATGGCCTTAGTTGAAGTTAAGCAAGGATCAACACTAATTAATACATCGTTGGCCTTTTAGATACTCTGAACACTGCTGCGCACTGCTCAAATGCACTCTACATAGGTAAACACTTCTTAGCAGTTAGTGCACACACCCCCAAACTTTCATGCTCAGCACAGCAGCGCACCATGCAAACGCACTGAAACACGCGCCCTGTAGGTAAACAAAGCTTAGATGTCAGTGCACACACACCCCAGGCTTCCACACTCAGCATGGTGTGCTGTGCAAACAGGCATAGCTAAGCTCCAATCAGCTTAGTAGTTATTGGACACATCCTCTCCTGATGTCAGCTACCTCCTGTGTGGACACCAACATGGTTCTCTGCCTACACGGAGGGGTTATGCAGACACAGTTGCCTCATTATGGTATTCAGTAACTCCACCTCATTTGAATAGGGATCCATGCTCACAACCTGGATACTACACACTTCCATGCCCTTCCATGTTACCAACAGCACCAATGCACCATTGTAAATACTGCATGCAGGGTCCTGTAATACATCTCTGTCTCATGATATTAATATTTGATTTTTCCAGTTATTTTTTAATAAGGCATGTTTGTACACTGTGGTGTACTGTGCAAACATGCCAAGATTATTAAAAAAAAATATTTTAACATATTTACTGTAATTTTTGGAACACACAGAGGAAAGTTTTGCTCATATCTGTGTGTGCTATGCCATTTCTGTTTCTACCTACATTTTTACAGCCCCTTTTGTCTGTCTACAGTCCTATACATGGAATTTTTCCATGTACTCTACATCACTGACATGGGGTCTGCAGAGCTGCCTGTCTGCTTGCTGGATCACACTACCTGCCTCATTTGCATGAGATTCACCTGCTTATGATGTGCTTTGCATGCCACGGAAGTTTCTGTGTTGGCATGCTCTTGCACGCTGCTCAGCAGTGCTTACTGAATCTAAATCTGTTTGCAGCCATGTTAGCAGTGAGGCACAATGCCTACAAAGAAAAAAAAATGTGTAGGCTTTATTAAATTCCCCCCTATATATTTTTGGTCAAATGATGAGGGCTATTAGTATAAAAAAGTGATGTTAGATCTGTCTTTTCATTAGTTCTGATGAAGTCTATATTGTGATAAAAGCGCTTTATCAATACTTAGTTTTTGGGTGCTTAACCTAGTTTAATAAAGTATATTCTTCCACAGTGTTTTTATTTTCTTTTTTAGTCCTGGTGCACTCCATTACTCTTTGCTACCTAGTTTTGTTATTGTGCATTACTACATTCTAGTTGGCTTGACTTCAGAGAAGTATATTACAAACAGGAGAGGTCCCAGTACTGAGCCCTGTGGAACACCACTATCCCCCCACATCAACTTCATGTGTCCTATCAGTGACCATTTGGCTATCCATCATATGACAGAGGGCTTTATGCCTAAATTTGTGAGTTTGTCTATAATATCTGAGTGCGATATTGTGTCAAATGCCTTTGCCAGGTCAAGGTAGGCAGTATGTATCATTTTGCCCTGGTCCATGGCTCTAGTGACCTTCTCAAAGAATTCTACTAAGTTTAGTAAGTATGACCTGCCCTTGATGAAACAGAACTGGGATTAGTCCAGTGTTTGAAGATTTTCTATCTCTTTGCTTATCAGGTCCTCAATAATTCTTTCATGGACTTGCATATAAGGCTAGTTTGTAGTTCCCTGGGATTGGTGATGATCCACCTTTTTGTAGAAGGATGGATGACAGTTTCAGTCCTCCATTCCCTAGGGATGAAGCCTGTCTGCAGGCTGTAGTGGAATAGAGATTCTAGTGGGCTTGACAGGTCAGATTTTAAGCTATTTAGGAGGCATCCTGGGATATTATCAGGACCCATTGATGCAGTGTTTTTAGCTCTGAAGAGTGCAGTGAGGACCTGTTTTTAGTGATAGCTGGGGGAGAAATGGCAGAGAGAATTTCCTGGGTGGAACTGATAGGAGAGTGAAAGACTTCATTTCCACAAATCAGGATTGAACCAAAAACCTTTTGATTTTCAGTCTGACACTCTCCCAACTGATCTATTTTAATTGGATTAACAGTTATTTAATCTAAGGTGAGAGATGAGAAATGTGGCATTCTGGAATATGGGTATAAAATTGTTATAGGGAGCTAGTTCATAGGAGTTGGAATACAGAATAGCTACTCCACCTGCTTTTTTATGAAGTCTATCTGTACTAATGTTATTGCAGCCTATAGTCTAGTAGTAGTGGGTGATACCAAATCTTTAGTGCAAAATATTGACAGTTCCATTAAGTTGTTTCAGAGGATCTCTACTATGAAATTTAATGAATGTTAAACTGAAACTATATTATTACTTCAAAACAAATATTCAACATTAAAGGATACGCTAACATTTAACTATGTTAATTAGGAAATACAACATTTAGGAATTAGAATATCAACAGATAAAATAATTTTAACACCTTCTAATTTAACTTAATTCAATCATTAAGAAATATAATTAGTCTTTATTTCTGATTTGAGAAAAAAATTAATGTAAATTAAAATCATAATTTTACCAAACAAAATTATATATTCTATAATTAGCATCACTAGTGCTAGATAAGAAGTTAATGAGACATTTGGATAAAGTCTTGTTTTCTTTTTTGTACTATTTCTATTACTATGTAGGTTCATAGATTAGTACTAGGCTAACTACCCTTGTGGGCCATTTCAAGCCTAGCCAATTGCCCCATGTGAGAATCAAACCCTGCACCTTGTGTCTTTAAGGTAAACACCTTAACCATTATGCCATCTCTCCCAACTCCTACTACTGAATTCACATCTTCCATACCAAATATTTTCATAAATTTCTTCTAAAATCTTTCCTATTTTCTTTCCCTTCTAGGCTCCCTAGATACATCTTCAATGTTGCAAATCAAATTCCAGTCCCAACTATAAATAATATTCCCTGCCGAAAGCTGATTATTTCTCCTAGAATTTTCTTAAGCTCCATTATAGCAGTTTTATGTGAAATATAAATATATGCCAGCATAATCCTCTTCCCTTGCCAGCAGCTACTTAGTACTACAAATCTACCATTATTCTTTTTGTATCTTCTTCTATCACTGTTGGAGCTCCTCTTGCAATTAATATAAGTACTCCCATTTTTTTTTGCTCTAGATATTCTGCTGAATAACCATCCTGAAATCCCTTCTTTATCAAATTCACATGCTCAGTTCTTTCCAAATGTGTCTCATGTAGCATTGCTATTTGCATTCTGCATTTTTTAATATAGTTCACTACTCTTTCTTTTTGTATAGATCTGTGAAACCATTCACATTTAAAGATAATATCGAAAGTGTCATGTGATAAGAAGTTATTATTCTTGCCTGTTATATATAACAGTTTTTTAATGTCTGGTTTCAACTTTTTTGTTACATGCATGTTGTTGTATCTTTCGGCTTTTCTCGGTTAGGGGTCGCCACAGCGGAACTCCGGTCCGCTAATAATTGACAGTAGATTTTTATGTACCGAGTTGCCAGCCCTGATGCACAACCTTCAACGAAGGTAAGCCCATTCACACATGTCTCCACACAGAAGACGCTTTAGCTGAGAATCGAACAGGACAACATCTTACTGTGAGGCGACAAAGTTTGGCAAGTAAATCTTTTATACAGTTGTTTCTTGATGTATCCATTTAAACCTATTTCACATCTTACAAAATGTTTTGTTTCAATGAAAACCTTCAAATAAAAAAACAAACACACCTCCAGAACAACCCCAAAACCTATTAACGTAATACTAACACACAAAACTATGTACATATTCAAATTAACCCTCTTAACAGGAACAATTGTCCCAGATTGACAGTCACACACACAGGCTTGATTTAACCTATAATGAAGGTTATCCATGCTAGGACGCATGATATAGCCTGTGCTTCTACTTCCAATAACTGTTGTCTGTTTTTGACTTATCTTTATTCTGCTCCCAAATAAAGAAAACAACTTAAATACTTTCAGTAAACATTATCTCCTAGCCATTGAAAAAAGGAGTATTGTTTTTATTGCCCCTTATCAGGTTGTCTCCACAGAACCATGAGAATCAGATGCACAGCTGTATTCCCTTACACGTATTGCACTGTAAACATTTATGAGCTAGAGGGAACACTACTCAATTTTCATTATATTCAGTGTTCTTTTATATATTTACTTCCTCTCAAAGCTTGTTATTAAATCAAGACAAGGGCCTTAATACAGTCATTCCCTATACAAAATAAGAAAAGGCATATTCATTTTACTTACATTGTGCTCTTTAGTTTAGGCTTTCTTCTGTTTTTACATTGCAGTGTATACATTTCTTCAAACTGAACAAGAAGAAATAAAGAAGAAAAAATAGGGGCACCTGTTTACTTTAATATCCCTATTACACATAAACTTAATGAAAAAAAGCTTTGAGTTATAGAATGCAGTATGTGCTGTGTATTGTAAAAATACTGTTAATTACAAAATTTTGTTTTACTTATATTTAACTTTTTCCTTTCTCTTCCCTTCTACTAAATATTCTTCCAAATATTAATGACATGAAATAGGTCATATGCCTTGAAGTTCTCTACAAGTTTAACAAAGTCAGAAAAGTAAATTTCTATGTTTTCTTTGTTCCATTATACTTCACAAATGTAATTAGTTCTTTGTAATCCTACTTTTATTCATCAATTTCCTAGTTACTGGTTTTCTTCCTGTTGATCTCCATAATCCAGTCACTGGTTCATTTCCAATGTACTCCTGGTTCTTCTAGTCAACCCTCTTAACAGGAACAATTGTCCCAGATTGACAGTCACACTCACAGGCTTGAATTAACCTATAATGAAGGTTATCCACACTAGGGTGCATTCTATAGCCTGTGCTTCTACTTCCATTAACTGCTGTCTGTTTTGTCTTATCTTTATTCTGCTCCCAAATAAAGAAAACAACTTGAATACTTTCAGAAAACACTATCTCCTAGCTATTGAAAAAAGGAGTATTGTTTTATTGCCCCTTATCAGATTGTCTCCACAGAACCATGAAAACCAGATGCACAGCTGTATTCCCCTACACGTATTGCACAGTAAACCTTCATGAGCTAGAGGGAATACTACTCAATAGTCATTATATTCGGTGTTCTTTTATTTATTTACTTCCTCTCAAAGCTTGTTATTAAATCAAGACAAGGGCCTTAATACAGTCATTCCCTATACAAAATAAGAAAAGGCATATTAATTGTATTTACACTGTGCTCTTTTGCTCAGGCTTTCTTCTCTTTTTACATTGCAGTGTATACATTTCTTAAAATGAAGCAAGAAGAAATAAAGAAGAAAAAATAGGGGCACCTGTTTACTTTAATTTCCCTATTACACATAAACTGAATGAAAAAAGCTTTGAGTTACAGAATGCAGTATGTGCTATGTATTGTAAAATACTGTTAATTACAAAATTTTGTTTTACTTATGGTTAACTCTTTCCTTTCTGTTCCCTTCTACTAAATCTTCTTCCAAATATTAATGACATGAAATAGGTCATATGCCTTGAAGTTCTCTACAAGTTTAACAAAGTCGGAAAAGTACAACATTTCTAGGTTTTCTTGTTCCATCATACTTCACAAATGTAATTAGTTCTTTGTAATCCTACTTTTATTCATCAATTTCCTAGTTACTGGTTTTCTTCCTGTTGATCTCCATAATCCAGTCACTGGCTTATTTCCAATGTACTCCTGGTTCTTCTAGTCAACTCTTGTTTTTTTTTCTCTCTCTCTCTCAAGCAGTTTTATTTGGAACATTGGAAAAGGTTTCACTGGCATAGTGTCTCTCGCCAGGCTTTATTATCAGAAGAGTAAAAAGTAGAATTCCCTTCTATTTGATAACTTGCTTTTTGTTGGACAAACTTTTGTATTTCCTCCTTAGAGTGTTCTGTATCAAAGAATGATTTTGGCCGTCTAGGAAAAAATATTCTGAAAATAGCTGAATACAGCAGCTTGAATCTCACACTTGCTTCTCAACATTCTCTGATTGCTGCAATAAATCTACTCTTCTTCTGCCTGGTGTATAGTGAGCAATCATTTTCCACAAACACTCTACTGTTTCACACCTTAGTACTTTGCCCTTCTGACATCTGTATTTAGGAATGTTTTTAAACATGTTTTTAGTATTATTGTATTACTGCATTAGTTTTAATTAATTAAACAATTATGCAGTTAGGGGATTATGGGGTATAAAAGAGGATGTAACAGCTAGGGATTTATTCACACATCTGAAGAAGTCTTGTGGATGAAAACGCTGTGGGGAGTGTTGCGTTTTTTTTTTTAAATAAAACTGCTGTTCCTTCCAACTACTGCCTTGTACATGATTTGCGGACTCCATTTGGTGCCTGTGCCTGTTTTTTGTGGGTTACTTGTTTCTTCAGGTACCTTGCCTCATTATTTTGTGTGTTTACTTAATGCTCAACTAATACTGAACCCCAAAAAAACTAAACTCATCCTGTTTCACCCTACTAGAACCACTGACACCTCCCATCCATTCAAAATTACCTCAGCCAATAACACCATCATAACTGCAGTTTCTAGTACTAAGTTATTAGAGGTTACTATTGACCAGAATATGTTATTTGACATTCATATAGCTCAAGCCATAAAAAAGTACACATAAATACTAGGGTGCCTCTACAGGAGCAAGCACTATCTCACAGCCAACACCAGAGCCACTATTGCTAGAACCCGCCTTATTTCAACATTACTTTATGCATCCCCTATCCTTACCAGTCTAAGAAAATCAGATATAACAAAACTAAAAATGTGTTATAATAAAATAGCAAAGTTTGCTATGGGTGCCAACTATAGATCCCACCATTGCCACTCTCTCAGAAACCTTTCATGGCTTGAATTCCCCCTCACTACTAAAATATAACCAGCTCAAAATGGCTTACCAAATAATAAACCAGTCTGAAAAAACACTAGCCTTAAATAACTTACTAGCTCACTACTCTAATACATGGACTCTCTGCTCTACCAATAAGGCACTATTAGAAATAAAAAGCACACTGGAGAATCCCTCTACTCCTGTAGTGTCACCAAAGCCTGGAACACCCTACCACTAGACATTAAATTTGACAACACATAGTTTGGAAAGAGAGACAGTCATATGATCAAATACAAGAGTGGCCAACATGCAACTCAGGTAGACTTCTTCCTAGTAAGGAAAGGACACTGGGGTAGAATCAGTGATTGCAAGGTCATCCCCAGTGAAGCAGTTGGCCCACAGCACAAACCACTGGTTGCCACAATCAGCTGCAAGTACTGGCCAGAGAAGACTCTGTCGTTAACAGAGATCAGACTGAAGTACTGGAGTTGTCTGGAGAGAAAGCACAACCATTCATGGAATTACTCAGTGCTCTATCACCTCAAGAAGAAGAGGAAATAGTTGAAGAAGAATGGCAGTTCCTCAAAACAGTGTGTGTGAGGACTGCTAAACAGATATGTGGCTGAGCCAGGTATGGAAATAAGATACATAAGGAAACCTGGAGGTGGAATGCAGAAGTCCAGGAAGTCATCAAAAGAAAGAAGGCATGCATGGAAAAGTGGGAGATAGAAAATACAGACTAGGCTAGGAAAGAATACTAGGAGGTTCAATAGCAAAGAACAAGGCATTAGAGGTACTAACTACTGGAAAGTAAGTCAGTAGATGACACAAATAAACTATATCAGGTTGCAAGGCAAGGGCAGAAATATAAAGAAGATATAAAGAAGACAAACACCCTTCATAAATGATACCAGCAGCAACCTGCTCAGCAGTGCACAGGACATCAAAGGCAGATGGAAGGAGTACTTCCAGAAGCTTCTGAATGAAGTAAAAAGCACCAGCACACACCACAGAGCACAAAAAAACAAAGTAAACTGGAAACCACTAAAGTTTAATAACCACTTAAACACCCAGCTTTAGTGGTTTCCGGTTTACTTCATTTTTTGTGCTCTGTGGGGTGTGCTGGTGCTTTTTACTGTGTTTCTAGTGTTTTTTGCACACTGTCTCCTTTGGATTTTTGAGCTTATGAATGAAGAAAACCCCACAGAAGCTGCCCCAGACACAGCTTACAATGAAAGAAGAGGATGAACAATCCATAGACGAAGTGAGAACAGCACTAAGGAAAATGAAGTCAGGGAAAGCAGCAGGCTCAGATGAGGTCACAGCAGATATAATAAACATGCTGGGTGAGATAGGGGAGAAATGGCTCCTGAGGGTACTCATAACAGTGTGGAGAGAAAGTCATATCCCAGATGAGTGCAGAATAAGCTATTAGTGCCAGTGCAAGAACAAAGGGGGCATTTACAACTGCAAGCAGTACAGAGGTATCAAACTCCTGCCACATTGCATGAAAGTTCTGGACAGGGTTATTGATAAATAAATATGCAGAGCAGTAGAAAGTAAAATAGGAGATTAGCAGTTCAAATTCAGATCAGGATGTAGCAAAACTGACCCAATGTTTGCAGTGAGATAGATAATTAAGAAGCTAGAGATGAGGAAAGTTTTTAATTGGGCATTCCTACACTTGGAAAAAGCATATGACAAGGTCCCAGTAAAGCTGATTTGGGCTGTCCGCTGGTGGTTCAAAGTCCCAGAAACACTGGTAAAATTAGTGCAAGCTATGTACAAGGACCCAATGACACAAGTACAAACAGTGTTTGGTCTCACAGAGAGGTTCCCAGTGTGAGTGGGTTTGCACCACAGCTCAGCTCTGTGCCCACTGCTGTTCATACTGATGATGGACTACATTAGCAAAAAAGTTGGAGGGGACAGATCAACAAAGTTGCTGTATGCAGATTATGTAGCATTACAGGCAGACTCTGAGCAAGAACTTCAGCAAAAGATTAGGAGAATGGAATGTAAAACTGAAGGCACATGGGATGAAACTAAGTATAACAGTTGTAATGGCAGAAAATGGTGGACTTTAAAAGAAGCTGAGAACTGAGATAGAAGGTAAAATAGTGGAACAGGTTAACAGATTTAAGTATCTAGGAGGGGTGGTTAAGAAGGGAAGTCTGAATAAGGAGGTCAAAGCTAGAATCAGAGGGGCTGCAGCCAATTGGCACAGACTGTCAGGTATAGAATATGACAGAAGAATGCCAAAGAAGCTGAAAAGTAATGTGTACAAAACAGTGGTGCAACCTGTACTATTGTATGGTATGAAAACCTAGGCAGTGAAGGCAGAACAGTTGATGAAGTTAGAGGTGAATGAGATGAAGTCTCTAAGATAGGTGGTAGGGTGCACACTGTGGGACAGACAAAGAAATGAGGACATAAGAGCAGAAGCCAAAGTAGCTCCAATTCAGAAAAGATCAAAGAGAACAGATTACGGTGGTTTGGGCACATGTGTAGAAAAACAGTAGACAATCTGTTGAAGACGATTTGGGACAGACAGGAAGAAGGTAAGGGGAAACAAGGGCATCCAGCAAAGAGATGGATAGATTGTGTGAGAGAAGACCTGTGACAGTCACACATGAGTATCAAAGAAGGCAGGAGAGTGGCATTAAAGAGCCTATACAACTTGCCAATTATCCCAATTCACTATCTGTTTAAGTGACTTGCTCCAAGTCACACAGCAAGCAAATGAAGGCTGAAGGAATCAAACCATGTACCACAGGAAGTAGCTTGTTCACAGCTCAAAGTATCATTCCCCTGCAATGACACAATTTATATGTGACAGAGACGGCTACAGTCTCGCAATCAACATCTCTGATGCCAATTTTTATGTGATAGTAAGGGCTTTAAATATGTACTGCTGACACCAGATAATGTAAGACAGAGATTGCTGGCCTTAATAATATACAGAACATCCATACTGTGCATTGAGTAGTAGTCAACACCTGCTACAGTGAATGTACCTGTACAATTGCAGATTAGAATTATAATCACTGGCTCCCAGGTTATCACCCACCTCAGACTAAAACTAGCGCCGTTCAGTATAAATGTACCAACTGAAACTGAACCTTCCACACACACACACACACACACACACACACACACACACACACACACACACACACACACACACACACACTATTTTCCAGGAAGGGTTATTGGCATCTGTCTAGTGCCAACAACCCCATCCCTGTCTTTACAGTAATGCTTCCACTAGCTTAGTCACACTAGCATAGCAAAAACACAGTTACTATTTACCCTTAAAATATGCCAACCATTAAATATTTGTATGGTAACAATAGCATGAGGAAGCACTTTCAAAAACATGAACCAACAGTTGGTGTCTTGATTTCAATATCATCAGCTACCCTCCTTGTTCCCATTTTGAACACGGGGCCAGGAGGTGCCAGCTGTACCTTATCTCTATTCAGTATCATTCTCCTACCTTTTTTGACACTCATATCTGATTGTTGCAAGTCTTCTGTCACACAATCCATCTACCTGTTTTCTGGAAACTCATTTCCTCTTGCCTTCTTCTTGTCTGTCCCAAATCTTCTTCACTGGATTGTCTTCTGCTTTTCTGCATATGTGCCTGAACGACCATAATCTGTTCTCTTTGACTATTTCTGCAATTGGAGCTAGTTTGGTTTCTGCTCTTATGTCATTTCTTTATCTGTTCAACAGTGTGCATCCTACCACTCATCTCAGGCACCTCATCTCCATCACCTCTAGCTTCTTCAACTGCTCTGCCTTTACTTCCCAGATCTCTACACCGTACAGTAGTACTGGTACCAACACTTCTTTTGCATTCTTATGTCATACACCACACCTGACACTCTGTACCAGTTGGTTGCAGCCCCTCTCATTCTAACTTTGACTTCCTCATTCACACTTCTGTTCTTCTCAGACACCCTCCCAGATACTTGAAGCTGTTAATCTGGTCCACTATTTTCCCTTCTATCTCAATTCACAGCTTCTGATTTCCCCCATGTGTTGCCATTACAACTGTCTTATCTGTAATCACTTTCATCCCATGTGCCTTCGGTTTTGTATTCCATTCCTCTATCCTTTGAGTCTTGATCTCAGTATACATATCATTAAGCTAATAAATAAATCTTCAACCATAAGCATTTCATACTGAATTATGCATATCTTTACTTGGAATATATACAGCTAAGCAATGTCCTTTTTAAAATGAAATATACAAGCAGCATTAAAACTGCCCAAAGAAGACTGTGGTGGTGGTGCTGCGGTAGCGTTGTCACCTCACAGTAAGACGTTGTCCTGTTCGATTCTCGGCTAGAGCATCTTCTGTATGGAGACATGCATGAATGGGCGTACCTTCGTTGAAGGTTGTGCATCAGGGCTGGCAACTCGGCATGTAAAAATCTACTGCCAATCATTAGTGGACCGGAGTTCCGCTGTGGCGACCCCTAACCGGGAAAAGCCGAAAGACACAACAACAACATTAAAATTGCCCAAAGGAAATCTAAATTAAACTAACAATGACACAGAATAGAATTCTATCTAGCAGATTATCTGGACATATGTATGGTTGCCATCTTTTAAGTGGGCCAAAGTGGAACATGGGGGTGTGACCAATATGATACTGGCCACACCCTCTACCATGACATTACCACAGGAGTGGTGAAGAAGATGCAGTTATGGATATAACAGTGTGAAGTTATTACAGCATACAGACATCTCAGTAACCATTTACATACATTATGCAGTTTAAATAGTAAAAGTGAAGCACTACTGCAAATGCCCACACATTACTCAGTTGTAACAGTAAGTAAACTTTACAGAAAAAACACTACTCATATTAAACAGACAATTATATTTATTTAAAAATGGCAAGAAAAAACTCTTAAATTCTACATATTACACTAGCCATGAGTATCCTGATAGAAATAAACCTATAGCACTACTTTACCCAGCACAACGATGCAATAAAGAACAGGCCCAACAGCAGCACTGCCAAATTTGCACTATACTCAAAGCAGTATATTTTAAACTTATTAAAGATAGCATAAAAAAAAAACAAAAAACACACACACACACACACACACACACACACACGTTTCTGTTTAGAAAACCAAGCTATAAACTACGTTTACCTATGAACATGTGCCCTCAAAAAATAAAAAGTTATACACACACACACACACACACACACACACACACACACACACACACACACACACACACACACACACCTTTTCACTTTTAAAAGTAGTTCTTGCAAGTCATCACCAAATAACCACTATAAAAATATACCTAAAGTAGTACATCTTGACTTCTTGAACACAATATTCTTCTTTTGGCTTTTTCCCAGTTAGGGGTTGCCACAGCGGATCACCATCCGCTCATGATTGGCAGTGGACTTTTACAGTGTTGAGTTGCCAGCCCGGCACCCAACCTTCCACAGAAGGCACACACATGCACACACTCACACCTAGGGCCAATTTAGTGTGTCCAATCCACCTACAGCATGTCTTTGGGATGTGGGAGGAAACCGGAGCACCCAGAGGAAACCCACGTGACCACAGGGAGGACATGCAGACTCCGCACAGAAGGCACCCCAGCCGAGGATTGAACTGGAGAACCTCTTGCTGTGAGGTGACAACGCTAACCGCTGCACCACCGTGGCTGCCCTTTCTTGAACACAGTATTAAAAAAATAAATTACACATTTTCACCCAAGAAGTGCAAACTGTTCCAAAACATTTCTATCTGTAAATGCAAAGTGTCCTAAAACACCTAAAATAACATTAGAAGTACATCAAGTGCATTACATTTATCAACAGAGATAAAAACAAAACTTCAATGCATCAGTTTTAACCTTTAAAAACTACCTCTTTCGAATCATCCCAAATCAACCACAATAACTACAGATGAAATTTTATACACATACATATATAGCATACACACACACATGTACACGCACATGCACACATACATACTTTTTGTACCTTTAAAAACTACTACTTGCAAATCTCAAAATAACCAGTAACAGATTTAAATACTGTACAGTGCACCTATTTATTTCTAAACATTAAATAATTAAAAATTTAAGTAAAACACAATACTCTAATTTTTAAAAAAGCTGGATGGCTGGTTGCTGGACTGGCTGGCTGGCTGGCTGCTAGAGTGGCTGGATGGCTGGCTGGCTGCTGGAGTGGCTAGCTTGCTGGCTGGCTGCTGGAGTAGCTAGCTGGTTGACCTAGTTGCTGGAGTGGCTAGCTGTCTGTCTGGCTGGCTGTTGGAGTGGCTAGCTACATACCTCTCAACCTCTTAGAGCAAGCAGTCTGGACAAAGCCATACATAATGTGGGGAACAAAGGCCCCAAAATAGTGACAATTTTTAAATATAGCTGTTACAAATTTGGAAAGTTAGTAGAATGACAGGCTTTGCATTAGCATGAATTTTCTGAAGGGCATGAAGTCTGAAAGTCAAATGACTGTCATTATTTTCTGACTTCAGTCCTCAGTGATTTGCCATTGATTTTCCAGAAAACAAAAAAAATTATAAAGAACAACCCAAAAATACCCACAAAGATAACAGAGCATAATGCAAAATATTAAGAGAGAGGCAGTGATCACTTCTGAAACTATCAGTATCCAACTTATATATTCAAGTTCATATATGGGTCCCACTTCTAGATTTAATGCTAAAAACTTCATGCTATACACACAGCATATTCAGCTACAAAGGACACCCATGGTTTCCTTTCTATCATTAGTTTTAAGTGCAGCAATACATTAGATTTGACTGCACCTCTTTAGTTGCTGCAGTCTATGGTATGTTATCTACAACATGTAGGGAAAAAAAATATATATCTATATATCTATATATATATATATATATCTATATATATATATATATATATATATATATATATATATATATATATATATATATATATATATATATATATATATATATATATATACATATATATATATATATCTATATGGGTCCCCTTCGAATGGTCGACATGTCACAATGTCGACCTTCATATGGCCAAGACCATATGATCGACATTTAAAATGTCGACCATGGGGAACCGGCATCTCCCTACAGTGCGGAATGGAAATATTTCCACTTCCGTACTGTAGTACTATCTTGGAGATGGTATATTTAAGTTCTGGGGGGTGTGGAGGGGACGGCGTTAAGGTAAGTTTGTTTTTGTTTTTTATGTTCTACTTGATATGGTCGACATTTCAATTGTCTATGATATGGTCTCGGCGATATGAATTTCGACATTGTGAAATGTCGACCATATCAAGCAGACCCATATATATATATATATATATATATATATATATATATATATATATATATCAGTATCAATCCATCCATCCTCAACCCCTTTTTCCCATTTTTACACATGGGTTCGGGGTGTCACTTCAACACTGACAATCTATATATCTATCTATATACATGCATGCATACATACAGGTGTATATATATATATATATATATATATATATATATATATATATATATATATATATATATATATATATATATATATATATATATATATATATATTTTTTTTTTCCCCCCTGGTAAAATATACAGGCTTTTTACTTTTGACGGATGTAAACACAACCCCTGTAAAAAATCATTATAGACAATTACTGCAACCAGTATATTGAAAAGAAGTTAAAGTAACACTCAAAATAGAAACATGGTATAATTCAAAATAACAGACTGTGGTAATGAGCATCACTGAAGCAATAGATATGCTGTCTGTATATAAAAAACACATCTATGCCCCCTTTTGAACATTTGAAATTTTATTACAAAAACAACTTTCAGGTGGTAGATACTGTGAGGTCAGCTACAAACATCACCTTACAGTTTTAGTGAAGTACTATAATGATTTTGATCATACCTCTCAATGGCATGTTATCTGCAGTATATGTCAGATGACCTTTCTTCTGGTAAAATGTTTATTCTGATGTAATAGCACTGGATTAAAAAGTACTACAGATCACTGTTGTACTAAACACAAATGTCATATTGAAAAAATAATGCAAAATATCAGACTATGACAGTGAACACCTAAAAACAATGGATATACTGCCTGTATATGGAAGCCATATCTAAGTCATCATTTCATATTTCATGATGAGCCTTCAAGACATGCTTAACTCTAGTTTAGATATAAAAAGCACCCACAAGGACAGTTATCCTTCCCTTAGGGTTTTAGTGTAGCTTAGTGCTAAATAAGACCACATCACTTTAGCTGTTGACACTTATGAAATGCTGTCTGTCATGTGTCAATTGAGTAAAATATTTTTCTCTAGTAAAATATGCAATTTTACCTCCACCACAAGGCCATCTCAGTAAATATTGTTGCACTCAGTATACTGAGCATACACAAACAATGTATATGAAGTTAGTGCAAATATCAGGCTGTGGCTATAATCACCTCTGGGACAATAGAAATGATATCTATATAGAAAAGGTCATATCTCAATCCCTCTTTCATACTTTATTATGAAACCTTCACACAAAACTACCAGCATAGCTGGTTACAAGAACACCAAAGACAGGTATTTGCCCTTTATGTGTTTCAGAGTTGCACTACAGTGACTTTGACAACAACACTTTAGCCATTGCAATTTGTGGCATGCTATCCTCAGAATGTAAGTAGTGAAAACCTTTGGGTAAAATATAAAAAAAAAAAAATTACTTCAGATGACATGAGAACATAGTCAAGAAATATTCTAGGCTATTGTTGACTGAGCATACTGTGCAGAAGATCTAAACCTCATCCACAGTGGAAATGGTGTATAATGCAAATTATCAGACATAGGCAGAAAATAAGTCTTTAACAATTGATATGTTACTTATATGTACAGACTTCATAACATAACTTTGATGCAGTAGGCACAGCATATTAATATACAAAAGACACCCAAATGTATCTTCTACCCTGAGGAATTTCAATCCAGAATATATTGAGCTTGACTGTACCACATTAGCTGCTCCAGTCTATCTATGGCATGAGACAAATGAAAGAAAAATTCTTCTCTGGTAGAAATGCTATTTTTGAGTTAATAGCAGCTCGGTAAAGATGTGCTCTAAGCTATTACTGCAATTTGTTTTACTAAGTAGAAGTTCAATATAGTATCTATAGTGGAAATGGAATTTAATGTAAAATACAGACTGCAGAGTGAACACCTCTGAAAAAACAGATGTGATGCCTATTTATAAAAGGTTATATCTCTGTCCCCCTTTGATATTTTATTATAAACCTTACAGGTAGTAACCACACTATATTTGGCTACAAACGTCACTTAAGAATGACATTTTACCCTTAAGGTGTTTACTGTAGCACTATGCTGAATTTGACTATACCAATTTAATTGCTCCTGTCCATGGCATGTTATCTATAGCATGTGGCAAATAAAAAGTACCTGGGTTGAACCTGTAATGGGTCATTTTTTGATTAGTATTATACTCCAGTAAGCACATTTTTAAAAAATAAAAAGAAATTGTAAAATATACAGGGCTTTGATTTCAAGCACTTGGTTGTGTTTTGTGTCTTAATTCAGCATTTCTGAAGAAATGACAACTCAGTTAAGAGTAATTCTAGCCACTGTTGTGCTTGGCATACTGAACTGAAGTTCAGTACTTTGCCTACAATGAACACCTCTGTCATTGAACACCTCTGAAACAACACAAGTGCTGCCTATATAAAGAAGGCCATATTCCAGTCAGCATTTTGAAGTTTATCTGTACACATTTAGACCATAACCACAGCATATTCTGCTACATAAATCATCTAAGACAGTTATTCTTTCCATAGGGGCTTCAGTGCTGCATGTCAATGAATTTAACCATACTACATTAGTTCCTCCCATTTATGGCATGTTACCTACAGTATGTGGCAAATGAAAAATCAACTTGCTGGTAACATTTTCAGGACTTTTAATTGTTATGTAATGAAATCTTTGTTAAGAAGTATTGTAGGTCATTATTACACTCAGTATACTAAGCAAAATTACACTACAGCAACCACAATGGAAACTATAATGCAAATTATGAAATTGTGGCAGACAATTCCTCTGAAATAATGATATATATGTTGCTTATATGTAGACGATTATATCTCAGCCCTCCTATCAGAGTTCATTATGACACTTTCTGCCTTTCTGATTCCTAAGTTATTTTTCCCCCTTTGAGACTTCATTATGAAACTTGAAGGCATTAACAACAGGATGGCTGACTACAAAGTACATTTAAGACTGTTATTCTTCCCCCAAAAAATTTAGTGGCGCTCAACTCTGAATTTAACCTTATCAGTTCACCTGCATGAAAACATGGCATTGTACCTACACATTATAACTGAAAAAATATATTTTCTGATGAAATATAAAGGATATTTACTCTCACTTAATAAGGTTTTGCTGTATATATGTTCTGGACATTAGTTTCACCTGGCCTTATGAGCACAGATCATACAGTCTCTAGATGGAAACTGGGCAGTGCATCAGAATGCAGCAATAAATGTACTCTGTAATACTGGATTTGATATTTACATATAAAAGGCTGTATGTCAGTTCCCATAAAACAGATTAGAATGAAAAGTTATGAAAATTCTGATAAGACAGATAAGTACACAACATACGCAAAATGACATTATAACCCTCCCACCAAGATTCCATTGCATCTCAGTTCTGATTAACATGGCTTTGAAGGGTACAGCATGGTGACACTGCCCTATATGCAGTTACAGGAATGGTGCATTGGTGAAATTAAAATTAGTTTTTACTTCTGGTCTAATGAGAACTTAGTATATATGTATATGTATATGTGTGTGTGTGTGTGTGTGTGTATATATATATATATATATATATATATATATTTTTTTTTTTTTTTTTCTGGCCATACATTTCACCCAACTTTATGAATAGAGGTCAAATAGCCTAAGATGAAAACTGAGTACAGTGCCAGATTGTGACAACAAAAGTTTTCTGAAACACTAGATTTGCTAGCTGTATTACAGGCTATAATTCAATTCCCCTAAGGCAGTTCACAATAACATATTCGGGGGGGGGGGTTGAATAAGGTACTTAGGTTCAAAACAACTCAAGAATGTTATTATATTCACAGGGATTTTACTGCATCTAAATTCTGATTTGCACAGCAGTGCAACCTTTTCTATGCACTGAGGGTAAACATCATGTAATAACATAAATATTGTCTCAGTTGTCTTGGCTGGAGAGATAAAATTAATTTCTCTTCTCATGTAATGATACAATAAAGGCAAATTCTGTTTTTGAGCTACATTCTGTCACATTTTATAGAAGTTATATTATGCACCTGATGAAAACTGAAAATAATACAGCTTTGCACTCTGGCATATTCTAATGGCCATGTCTGCCTTTTGGTGGAAGCTAATAATACAGGGTTATATCTTTGAAACAGTTTGATATTTTCTAGAAAAATTGTTTGGACAGCAAATCTGGATGTTCACTTATAAACTGTAGCTAGACTGTTTCTTTAGATGCAAGAGCAACAGAACAACTACACATTGAATTTCTAAGTGATAAGTCAAAATTCCAAGCAATGTCTTCCACTTTTGTTTTCTGTAATAGCATTTCAAATGCTGGAAAACCTCATTTCCAAGAATAAATAAATAGTAGTTCTCGTTCCTTTGTTTTAAAGGCAATATGTGTTTATGATTATGTATCTTATATATTTGACACAATGTGAGAAAAGTGAAAATATGCATGTTTGTTATTAACTGACTCTAAATACATCGGTATTAGGTAAGCTTTGAAATGATAACAATAAATTAGCAAATTAAAATCCAAAACATGGGCTAGATGTTCACTATGTTTCTAAAAATACTACCACTAGCTTCATCTTCTTTTGTATACATATTGTCCCAATAGGATGTGCCACTACATAGAGGGTAAATCACTTTTACTGTGAAAAAGTCACAAATATAAGAGCTACACTGTTCTGAGATGTACTACCACACTGTTCTAAGACTAACTGCCCCTTGCCTTCATTCACAGCCTGCCTCCCAAACACATAGCCACTGCTAGTGATCACCTGTGATGTATGATTGCCAAAAGTGGAATAGCTAATGGCCAGAGTAATGCCTTTCTACTTGTTGCTGCAGGCACTTCATACTAGCCTCTGTGTTGCTGCAGGCACTTCATACCAGCCTCTGTAGTAAAGAAAAAAAAATAAAAGAAATGACCGAGTTATATTGTCAGCAGTGTGCACTGTTACCACTGCTCACAGATATATCTCTGGTTTATTTATTTATTATTATTTATTTATGTTTGTTTACTGGGGTAGTGCACTGCAGCATAACAGTGATGAATTATGTGAGAATAGGTTAAGCAAACTTGTTGTAACACAGCTGCAATTGTGAACACTGTACAGCAGACATACATTAAAAGGCTGAATTAACTGAGTCAGCATCATTCTGAAATCTAGATCACCTGTTGGCAAATGTAATACAGACATACAAATGTTGTGCAACCTAAAACAATAAGGTGCATAGGAATGAAAGGGTCAGGTAGGTAGGGTAGGTTAGGAAACATGCACAGACATACAAGACATACTAGACAGGCAGAGATGATAATGGAGACAAAAAGTTGGGGGACACCATGATTGGGGAAAGGTAGGTGACATTAGAGGCACACTCATGTCCAGCTTGAGAACAGTGAAAATCTAGTCTTCACCCACAGAACTGTCATCACTGTTTCCTGCAGAGGAACTCCCTTGGTCAGTGCCACAGGAGACATCATCTTTGTAATCTGATGCAGAACCTTTTCAGCCCTTCCAATACATGCACCAAGACCCTTCTCCATTATATCCTCCACCAGCCCTGTCAGCTCCTGCTGGGTAACAAAATAACCACCTCAACTGCTACTGCTTCCAGAGGGTTCCACTGCACCAGCAGCTGCGGCTGAGCTGCCTGACAGATTTGGAGCAGATAGGGCAGGGGTTGTGGAGTCAACAGTAACAGGTTGTGAACCTGAAGTGCTAGGTATCTGTGCTGCCATCTGTGGAGGTATGGCAGGCCAAAATGCAGTGGTCAGTGTACCTCTGTGCTGTCGATCATTCATCTTTCAACAGCAAGTTAGACAAACAGTAACTTGTTCATGAATTATAACCCCCCTGAAACAAAAATAAAGAAAGAGACACAGGGTGGGGGAGACAATTAGATACATGGCATGTCACAGTACTGTACTTGTTTTATAAACTTTGTTTGGCAATGCATAAACAATTATAGTTTGCTACTGTACACATTTGCCATATTCACATATGACAGAAACATATTTATGTGCCAAAACCTAAATGTCACTCCCATGATATAACAAAGAACAGCCTTTATTGCCCTATGATGGATAGGAAATATGCATTCAAATTTAATAATTGTGATTACCATAATTTAATTCTTCCTGACATATTATTGCTGTTAATATTTTATAAATACTTATCCAGTAATAAAAAGTAATTGCTGATACTGGGTAATGAATCCACACACGGTTAAGCTGCTGTTCTCATTGCCTAATGCAAGCAGCAAGGGTTATTGAGGAAGGCATGCATGTTTGAGATGAAGGTTGAAGTATGCCTGCGCAAGATGCTAGTGCTTGATGGAAAGAAAATAAATGTCTGTCTTGAATTTGGATCTGAGTCTGTACAGTACAAAAAGAAAAGAAATATATATGAAAGCATACTGAGTACCTGTGTTTGCTGGTTAGATCATTAATGCCATATCACAGACAGGTTATGGGTCAGTATACTTACATAGCAAGGGGTGTTTGGAGTCCTAACACCACCCTCCCATCAGGAGGTCCTGCACGCACTTCTTAAGGTCACTATAGTAGTGATGACATTGTTTCCTAGTGAGTCGGCTAAGTATTCCAAGCCTCAGCCTTATACTGAGACCAAGTACAGTGCCCCTGCAGCAGCCTATGGCTGTAGTGCTTCACAAGGAGTACAACACATACCCTGGATTCTTCAACACCCCACCTTTGTGCTCTGAATTTAAAGATGCATAGCCCTGTGAACTGCATTTGCACAACTGAAAGCATATGGACTCCTTAGCAGGCACATTATTACTTCTTGGCATCACATAGCAGGAAAGGTGTTAAACATGGCATTGAGCTTTCCTATGTGTAATGCTCAACCTATTGACAGAAGTTCCTTGTAGTTAGGAATGCTAAAGTGAATCAACTGTGACATATTGTACTGCTGGGACTTGCACAATGTTAAAATATTGTTGTACCAGCTGGGAATCAAACCCATGGGATAAAGCATGTAAAATTGAAACTTTGCTTATTAATTGACATTGCCACAGGGAAACTACTGCTTAATAATAGAAATTAGAATTATATTAATTTGGGAATTAATTGAGATACACTTCATAGAGGCCCAAATGAGTGTAATTTTAATTAGTCCAGGGAATGAATTCAGATATAAAGGTCAATATTTCTGTTTATAAATTTATTTCAGATAGAAGCAGTTGAATGAACTGAGTAATAAAGGTTGGGATATGTTGCATACACACTTCACAAGACATGACTGTCCTAAAAACATAGTTTGCCTATGTGAAGAGTCATAATTATAACAAAATTATTGTGCCCATCATACATTTGCAAGTGAATTTTATATTAACTGTCATCATTGTCAGGTTTAAGAAATTGGACATACATTAGCTTAAGGCTATATATGAAACATTAATGATATATGCTAAATAGAAAAGTTTACTTATACAAGCATTATTGATACATTGCTTGCAAGAAATATGTTTAATAGTATTATTTTTCTTTACTGTTACAGTCATAATAAAAATGTGTGAAATTAGATTTTTACACCCATTCTAAAAGCATCTTTTAGATTTGGATTTGAACCCTTAATCAGATATGTACTTTATCTAAACTCACTACACTTACACCTTGTACCAAAGAGATAGGTATGTGACTGGTGGAATTTCTCCATTCATTACTGTCCAGATTGCTGAGGAAAGGACACCATTGCTTGGAGTGATTGTGCCAAAAAACGCAGCCTAAACTATTTTTCACTTTTTTCCTTAGGTAGTGAACCATGTTTGTGTGCTGCCATGTGGAGAGAAATTGCAAATTAAAATAACTAAAAAATAAAAAAAATCACATATTGTAAATAATTGTGATGTGATCTATAAACAGGATTTGACCGATGCTTCATGTGCCTTCTTTTTGTCAATTCACTTCAGTTACACCTTGAGCCACAGAACTGGATATCTGTCAGGTGCATTCTCTACAGTAAGTACTATCCATGGTTTTGAGGGCCACTCAACAATGCCAGGCATATTTGCTGTATATAAGGCAGCCTAAACTAAATTTTTCACTCATTCCTTTAGTTAGTAAACCATGCTTGCATGCTGTCAAGTGGAGAGCAAATGGAAAAGGCGTTAGACAAAAAATGGTAGAGAAAAAAGATGGCAGTAAATTTAAATGCAATCAATGGGTATATGTAACAATGGCCAGAGCAAGAAGTGCATTCAAGTCACAGTCATCCTTTTCACATCTCATTGCAACATTAGAAATATACTTTGTGGAACACATTATCAGACCTTTAGTTAATAACAAATAATGTGAAAGTGGACTGGCAAAAGCTCACGTTGTTAACAATAGTGGCAAGAACTGCTTTTTAAGCAGTACAGTGGTATCAAAAATGTGATTAAATATGTATTCAGACCACCCTCTGTAAAATTATCAGTAAGTGCATTCAAACCATGTATCAGCTGTCCGTTTTCCCTAAGCTCACTGTACTTACACTTTGTGCCACAGAGAAAGTTACCTGACATGTGCATTTTCTTCAATATGTGATATCTAAAGTGTTAATGTCCACACAATGTCACTGGGGGGTTTGTACTACATATGGCAGCCTAAACTAAAATGTTTACTTTTTTTCTTAACTCATGAAAGTTAATTTCATGCTGTCAAGTGGCGAACAAATGCAGAAGGCCGTACTTATCAGAAACATTCAAACAACTTTTTGGGAATAACTACTTGAAGACACATGAAATGAATCACAGTGTATATCTAGTAATGAGCAGAGATACTACTGCTTTACATTGATACATTCAACCTTCTCACATCTCCTTGCCACATCAGTACTAACATTTATGTGTCACAATATCAGGACTTTAGCTAATGCCATGAGAATGGAAATGAGTACAGGAAACAGCAGAAATATTTTCATTGTTCATACAGCCCACACAATGAATATATATATATATATATATATATATATATATATATATATATATATATATATATGTAAACAAGAAACATCCTTATTAAATTATGTATGACATAGGCAATCTTTATATAAATGAAAATAACCCATAGCAACACAATCTCAGTTGCAAACATTATACCTTACAAACTGTGCCAACACAACTGTAGCTGCAGACATTATACATCACTTTTAATATGTCCAGTCATTGTCAGTCAACCATTACGTAGCTCATTCACATCCTGCCTTCTTTTAAACCTTGTTCCTCCTCTGCATGTACTGATCCCACAACTCACATTTTTTCCTATATAATTTGTTCCTACCCTTTTCTAAAGATCCCAATTCCAGTTGTTTTATCTCTGTTACTATCTTTATTACTTCTAATAAAGATTGTTTAGACTTTGATTTCCATTTTCTAGTAATTGCTTTTTTGGCAACCATCATAATTAGACTCAGCAAGGCATTACAATGCCTAGGCAATTCCAATTCTGTATCATACTGAAAACAATAATTTCCTTAATTACACCAAAGTGTTCACCCCATATCTCTGACAGAGCACGCTGCAGGGAACCTTTAAAGTCTGCCAACTCATTCCACTCCCACAAAATATGTTCCTAGTTACCTCTTTCTTCCCCATCATACCTCCAACACTTGCTGTCTGCCTGAAGAAAAATTCTCTGGAGTCTACTTGGGATATTAAAATATCTATCTAAACACTTCCAAACAAAGATCCTAAATATTCACAATTAATATTGACATAATTTCAAAGGACTTATCTGTCTGTCTGTCACTTTTAATCAATATTGACAGTGTTCCCACATCAACGCATTCATACATCAAAATGAGTGTCAATATTTACTATGACTGTGAACAGGTTTGAACTATTTGTACTGTTTCTCTAATTTTAATAAATTTACAAATTTTGCCACAGAAAAAAGAGTGTCGCGACTTGCATTTCTTCACTCATTACTGTCTAGACTGCTAAGGGAAGCATAAAGCAGTGGTGCAGCAGTTAGCATTGTCACCTCACAGAAAGAGGTTCTCTGGTTCGATTCTTGGCTGGGGTGTCTTCTGTGTGGAGTCTGCATGTTCTCCCTGCCTTCACATGGGTTCCCCTTGGTTGCTATAGTTTCCTCCCACATTCCAAAAACATGCATCTGGAGTTTTTCTCCTCGGGCCTCTGCTGAACATGGGCTCTGTCCCACTTGGACTTTCCAGGTAAACAATGTTGAATAAATGAATAACAACCCCAGTCTTTGCCGTCTTATTGATGGCAGTCCAAATAAAAAATGTCAGTTGTTACTTTGGACAGTGAAATGTTGTTCACTGCTATTGGCTGCTGCGAGTCAGCAGAGTGCAATGCCAAATAGCATGCAAATGATAAATGAGGGTGTGATGCCCCAGCACTGGCCCAGTAATCAAGGAGCCTCAAACCTCACCACTGGCAACAGTGGGGGATGTACACACTGGGAGGATGACAAGTACACACACAGTAAAGTGCAATTTCCCTTAAGAGCACACAGACATCACAGTCAGTCTGAGACTGGTTTCTCCCTCTTTCTCCAAATCCCCAATAAGACTCCCCACTGGCACAGCTATAGAGTTGAAATCTAAACTGAGTGGCCAAGCTAAGAACTCCAGGACCATCTCTGTACAACCAGTGCTTCATGTCCCTGCCCAAGTAGCTGATACACACAAACGCACACACACACACCCCTGGGAAAGGCTGGCAGAGGTTTACCAGCTATGCCCCCTTCTGCCCAGACTACTTATCTGCTACTTTAAGGCCCTTAACAAAGGGTGTCCAATCCTACTGTGTAATGTTACTATTAATCCAAATGGTAGTTTGACCAAGAGCAAGACTATTAGGAGTGGCCCACTGTGTCACCAAATACATATGCAAGTACTCTCAGAGCTTAAATATGTCTTACAGATATCAGCCACAAAGATACAATTAAATACATTTAATAATAAATAAAAGAGCAAGAAAATACTCAATAAATCATAATAGTAACTTCAGAGTTCAAAATCACAGGAAATATTTAAAACAACATTGTAGGACAGTGTCAAATAAATACAGAAAAAATCTAAACTAACCTTTACTATATTCCTTACTGAATCTAAAATAAATTACTGTACCATAGTTAACTTACAGCAAGGCAAGTGCAGATGTGATGAGTGGATATTTCCAGGTCAAAGACAAAATACAAAATGCACAGTCATTCTCTCAGAGTTCTTAAATTAATAGCAAATATTACTGCTGGGATACTTACAGTATGACATCACTTTTTGTCACCTGACTTCAGTTCCCAGGCTCAAAAACAACCCTTGCTAGAAACTGCTAGCATTTAGCATCTTCCTGTGAAAATTCATCGCCTTCAGATGTTTGCAGATCCTGGAGGTCATAAAACAATAAAATACTTCTACATCTCATGCCTAGTAATTATCTCTCTTTCAAGGCAACACAGAGAGTCCCCTAGTGTAGACATCATGTTTCCTGTTGACTGAAACTGAAAAATAACATCTCTTGTTTATAGCCCAGCAATAAAGTAATTCAATCTCAAGTATTCTTAAGTTTTGCAAGTTAATCTCCTGTTAAAATTCATACATCTAAACAATTACAATAGTGTATAAAAGTATCTCTTCAGCACACGTGTATACAACATGACATACAGTTCTAATACATTTGTAAGACAAGCAGATGAATCATGTTGATATTCACAAATGACAACCACTTGCAAAATTCCAGATAGCTGTGCTGGCAGTATCTCCTTCTGCCACACTTCTATATAAATCATATTAATATTCACAAATGACATATAATTATTTGCCAAAATTCCAGATAGCAGGGTTGGCAATATTTCCTTTTGTGATGGGCGAAAAACGTGTGTGTGTGTGTGTGTGTGTGTGTGTGTGTGTGTGTATATATATATATATATATATATATATATATATATATATATATATATATATATATATATACATACACAGTAGAGAGTCGATTATCCAAACTAATTTGGACCTAAGATAGTTCAGATAATCAAACATATAACTGAACAGAATAAAAAAACTTCTAAAATCTTGTTTTTTCTGCAAGAAGGGAATTCACTTTTCAAATGTCCAGCGATTCCAGTAAAGAATAAAGAATATTTTTCTCACATGAACGGGCTACAAGCTCAAAAACATGTACAAGTGGATACATATAACATTTTATGATTTTTCCTATTTGAAAACTTTGGTAGGCTGCGTTCGGATAATTGATGTTTCAGATAATTGACATTTGGATAATCGACTCTCTACTGTATAAATATTTATTTATACATGGGTCCCTGTCAGAAGCTCAAGTTCTCAGAAACTAGAAAATCATATTGTCAAGAAGATATAATCGAGTTTCCGAAAACCTTAAGCTTTTGAATGGGGATTGCGGTACAGTGCAGATCAGGGAATTTACCCTTTTTCCCACTGTAGTGTGATCTCAGAGTTGGTATATATAAGCACCTCCTGCATGGGAGGTGCAGAGGAGCTTGCCCCCTGCAAAAATGTAGGAAAAATTTAGATTTTTGTTCTTTTTTGAAGTTTGAATTTTCGGAAACTCGATCATATTGTCTTGACAATATGAATTTCAAGTTTCTGAAAACTCGAGCTTCTGACATAGGCCTATATATATATATATATATATATATATATATATATATATATATATATATATATATATTTATGTTTATCATCACAATTTCGAAAATGTTTTGTGCGAGTAATGACTTACTTGAAAAACATTGTCCAAATTTACATTAGCGAACAATCACAGGAACGAATAAAAAAAAAAAAAACAATTTGAATTCGAACTATTGACAAGCCCCTGTACTCCCCCCCCCCCGCTAATTATATATACTAACTCCGAGGATGCACTACAGTGAAGGAATGGGTACATGTCCTGATCCCCACTGTAGTGCAATCTCTCTCAGAATGCCGAACTCACAAAAGTGCAAATGCACACTGGCATTCGCTCTTTTGTGTCTTCGGCATCTTTTGGTCCACTAATACGAACCATTGAAACCATCCTTTTACACATCTGCCATTGCAGATATACACCATGACAATGTGATAGTAAACTTATATATATATATATATATATATATATATATATATATATATATATATATATATATATATATATATATATATATATATATATATATATATATATATATATATAGATAGATAGATATTGATATATACATATATAGTTGTTCAGATACTTTAAACGTGCATTTCACAAGTTTAAGCAACTTTGTTGTTTTGCAACAGGAACCTTTATGAGTTTGAACACTCAAACAAGGGTAGTGGGGACAATCATTTAAGAGTATTTTCCATAGTTGCCACAGACAAAGACATATATTTGCAGGGAGAGAAAGTATTTAGATGTACTGATAATGTGACATTGTATCAAGTCACATTGAAAGTGCAACAGAAACAAGCTACGAAAGCTGTCCTTTCTTATTCGACAGTAAATGTATGGAGGATTGTGATATTGCAAATAGTTAGGGTACCCATGTACTCACACAATATTAAACAAAGAATGCAAACACCACAGGTGTATTCATTTCTTTCTTTATGGTGCTTCATTCCTTTAGCTATGCTTTCTTAATATCAGTTCTATCTCTGTTTTATTGCATAGGCAGTGCATGGAGCATGCTGATTATACTCCAATATTGGAAAAAGATAAATCAATTAAGTGCCAGAGTGGTATGATACCCGACCTTAATTGTTAAGACCTTCTGCTTGTGTTATTAAGGTCAGATCTAGCACTCAACAGTAAAATCTGCCAGTACTGTCCGGCAATGACAGTGGCAGAACACAAGATTTGTTTCTACCTGCTGTCTGTACCAATAAAGTGTCTCAAACTTCCTCTTAAAAACATAAAAAGTAGTTAGAATAACAGTATGTGGTTTGCCCATATTTTCTAAAAGATACAGGTTCTAAAACTTAAATGTATGCCATTATTTAATAACTTCTATCCCCAGTGGTTTGTTTGAAACACACACAAATTTTATGATGAACTGACCAAGTATATGAAGCAGTTATCTAGACTTTCTGTGAAAATCAGCACAGTTAAGAAGTACAAAAGGTAAGTGTAAATGTAACGGGCTGTGTTCTTACACTACCTCTCTGATAGTATCCGCTAAGTGTTTTATGGCAAACCACTTAGCATATTTTTTTGTTGTTGTTTTTTTCTTTTTTGTAACTAGGAGTACATGGAGCACTTAAGGCTCCATGCACTACAAAGAATTATAATCGGGTCTCACTGATCTGAAAGGTTTATGTGTTCTTGACATGGATGCCAAGATTCACCTCTTGAGCTTTGCTCTCAAGGTGAATTTCTTGGCATCCATGTCTCAAACACTGGATCCAGATAGTTCGATACTGCAAAAAAAAACCAAAAAAAAAACACAACTTTGAGAATTATCCATTGTCTATACTGCTGTATTTTCAAGGTATGTTATTTCTTACATGATGCTTTAGTTTACCATTAAAAGGTGAATCTCACTGACTGCTGAAAACCATTTTTTTTTCTTGTTTCTTCTTTATCCCTTTCATTTATCATAGCTACATCTGCATTACAAAACATATGCTACAGAATGCTGTATGACCTATTTTTTAGTTTGCATTTCATCTATTATTTGTATCATCACTGTTTATCTGTCCTGTCGAGCTTTTCTCCCCAGGCTTCCGCTGAAAAAGGGCTCATGCTCCGGCAGACATTTCCGGTTAAGAAATGTCAAAATAAAATAAATAAATAAATAAAATTTGATGTTTGTACAGTCATGCAGATGATTGAATTATAACTTTGTAGGAAGGCCTGGAGTTAAGAAATGTCAAAATAAAATAAATAAATAAATAAAAATTGATGTTTGTACAGTCATGCAGATGATTGAATTATAACTTTGTAGGAAGGTCTGGAATTTTTTTCTGCGTTAGCAGGAAAATAAAAATGTATTTTGTTTGGGAATTTCTACCTGACTGCCCTCCACAGCAGTAGAGATGGCATTTGTAATAGTTTAGTCTTACATTTCTAATGCTTCTTCTTTTGGCTTTTCCCATTTAAGGGTCGCCACAGCAGATCACTTGTCCACTCATAATTGGCAGTGGAGTTTTACTGTGTCGAGTTGCCAGCCCGGCACCCTTCCTTCCATGGAAAGCACACACATGCATGCACTCACGCCTGGGGCCAATTTAGAGTGTCCAATCTACCTATAGCATGTCTTTGGGATATGGGAGGAAACCGGAGCACCCAGAGGAAACCTGCATGACCACAGGGAGGACATGCAGACTCTGCACAGAAAGCACTCCAGCTAAGGATCGAACTGGAGAGCCTCTTGCTGTGAGGCGGCAACACTAACTGCTGCACAACCACGGCCACCCTCTTACATTTCTAATGCTACAATTTTTAATTGTTTTTTTTTTTTTATGCTGCACATTACACAGTTAAATCTTACTGAAGTGTTATAGATAATTATTAATATTTGATTTAGAATTTATTTTTGGGTGGGGGGGGTTTCCTAACTTGTGTGTAGTCACAGGGAGCATGTTGTTTGTCTTTTCAGCTTTTCCCGCTTAGGGGTCGCCACAGCAGAACTCCGGTCCGCTAATGATTGGCAGTTGATTTTTATGGTGCCGAGTTGCCAGCCCGATGCCCAACCTTCAGCGAAGGCACGCCCATTCACGCATGTCTTTCGGAGGCCACTCGACCGCAGAGAGGACATGCAGACTCCACACAGAAGGCACTCCAGCCGAGAATCGAACAGGAGAACCTCTTGCTGTGAGATAACAATGCTACCACTGTACCACCATGGATTCAGTCACAGGGAGCATAAACTTTTAAATTGTTGTGTGCATGTTGGCTGCACGTAGTAACACATAACTGAGTTTACAGCTAGCCTGTATGTGTATTATATAGGTAATTATGTGTATCTATTTTCTATTTTATCTCATACAGGGATATGGTACCCAAGAAGAAATTTGTATCCCACAAGCCACCATATACTGATGCAGAAAATAAGGTCATTATCCAGTACTTTCCCTACCATGGAACTTTTCTGTTAGTGGGAAGTAGAGGTGACCAATCTGCCCAAGAGATGATATGGCAGCAGGTGGTCTATGACATTAATGCTTTCGGAGGGCATGGGAGAACTTACTCCCAGATACAACACTGGACAAGTGATATGATAATGTCTGCCTGCTGCAGGGCAGCTGCAATTGCCCAGGAATAGGTGGCTAAAAGGGTGGTCCTGCAACTGAGCCAACACTAATTGAAACAGAGAAATTCCTGTCCACTGTTAGAGATCCAGATAGCTTGTCAGAGGGTTCCCACAAAATCCATAATATTGGTACAGATGAGGACAACAGACCCAGCGTGTCACGAGTACACCATCATCCTGGTACGCAAAAATGAAAAATGTCATTGTTATATCTTTATGTATTCATCTTAGATGTCTAATATTAATATATATATATATATATATATATATATATATGTATATATATATATATATATATATATATATATATAATATATATATATATATATGTATATACACACACACACACACACACACACACACACACACACACACACATATATATATATATATATATATATATATATATATATATATATATATATATATATATATAGAGAGAGAGAGAGAGAAAGAGAGAGGGAGAGAGAGAAAGAGCCAGCAATAACTGTGAGACAGACTACAGTCATGCAGAAATACTGGAGGGTGATTTGGTGGAATTCAACTGTTAAGTACATTTTTGTATGAGAACATTTTTAATCTGCACTTGTGAAGGGGGTTGTTCTTTTTTTCTTATTTCATTTGCATTGTGATACTTAGCAGACTTCTTTCTTTTCCATTCCTCACATAGAGGCCCTTCTGGATTGCTGGCTGCCAGCCCACCAGCACATGATAAACACACATTCGGTTATTTTTATTACTGTATATAAGATATAAGGTTATGAGAGCAAAGTCTGTGTTGCTTTAGCATCTGTTAGAGTTTAACATACCCTTTGTATAAGGAGAATATGTGATCAAATGTATTCTCTCTCATTTTGTGTCTGCTGTGATTACTGCTTGTTATTATACATGATCCTGAGAGTGGCACTGAGGAACTCCTACCACCTCATGATGTATCTGTAGCCTGTGATGATGATGATGATACTCGTCACTCATTAGACCCATTATAGAGTACAACGCCCCTTTTGGAATGTACCTCACAAGACATCTGCAGCAGCTGGAAAGGCCACAGAAATACCTCACAAAGAGGATTACTGGCCTCAAACAAATGCCCTACACTGACCACTTCAAAAAACTCCAGCTTTACTCCATAGCATATCGCCTATTCTGAGGTGATCTCTGCCTAACATATAAAGCTATGTCAAACCCAGAGCTGTTGGACATGCTACACCTAAAGAAATCCCAATCCCTCCGAGCTACACGCTCTAGGGACCTAAACCTTGTCACCACAATAAACAGAACACGCTGGAGGGATAGATTCCTGTCCCGAGACTTCCTATACTCTGGAACAAGCTACCCATCTATGTCAAGCAAAGTTCTTCATTAGCACTCTTCAAGAAAAATCTTGATGAGTGGATGGGAAATAGGAAATACACCCTGGGGATCACTTCTGTGTCTCTGCTGGACAGTGGCACAGGAAAATAACTTTCCTGGGTGGCGTAAGCTATGGAATCTTGCTGGCTAGGCTTACATAAGCCCTTGGGCCGATAGCCTAGTACCTACCTATGAACCTATGAACAGGCACAATCTGGGCATGTGGAGGGTCAGTATGACACTGAGGTTTGGCTCCCTCATCCCCTTCCCACATTTCAGGTACAGTCAGTATGCCTATGCAGACCCATGACACTGAGACCCCTGATTTAGGACAAGTTGAGGGTGACACAGTTGATCAGGGTAGTGTGGTTACTCCAGTTCTAAATTCATTTGCTTCTGTCATTAGCCATCGTGAGGGCATGGTGCCACACAGGAGGGTTGTTGGGGTGCTCGGAGGAGGCCTGCTGTCCATTCTACTTCTGATGCTGGTGTGTCATTATGTGCTCCCAGGTGTATGTGTGGGGCTGTAGTGGAGGCATAGACAAGTTCCACCAGGGATTTGGAAGAGATAGTGCGACTGTATTAATGGTATAATGATTAAGGTGTTTACCTCTCACACCAGAGGTATAGAATTTTATTCTCATCAAGGGAATTTGGCTTGCTTAAAATGGCCCACAAGGGCAGAAAGCCTAGTACTTAGCTATGAACTTATTATTATAAAGGTTGAGGGGTTGGCATAATGGTTAAGGTATTTACCTTACACACACAAGATGCATGGTTTTATTCTCATAGAGGGTAATTGGCTAGGCATATAATGGTCCATAAGGGCAGTTAGCCTACTACTAATCTATGAACCTATGAACCTAAACATTGTGTATTCTGATGTGAGTGAGTCCTTGAAGCATGTGGGCAATTCCTTGGACAGGATGAATGACACACTGGATTAGGCAGCACCTATGATGGAACATCTGTTGGGGGAGTGGACATACATATGGCTGGAAAGCCATTACATCTTCTGGTGATAACAGATGTGGTAGTACAAGATCCTGCTCTCATAGTGACACTACATCCAGTGCTCCATCAGAGGTTATGATGTCCACACCCAGATGTGGTAGACCATGGAGTCATGGTTCTGGATGTAGCTGTAAGGAGAGCTTCTCCAACAGGCATCACTCACACTCAGGTAGTACTCCGACTTTTAACTAGGGCCATGGAAGTACCACTGCAACTCCTGGCAGAGGTGGTTCTTGTATTCAGAGGTGACAATGCTAAAATAGCTACTCTAACATGCACAGCTCATTGTGTTCATGCATTCACACACACACACACACACACACACACACACACACACACACACACACACACACACACACACACACAGAAATTAATTTACTTGCCCATACCACTTCAGACACATGCAAGCTATCTAAACAGTGCATTTGTTGTTACTGGCCCTGAACACTGCATACTCTGGGAGATACATATGTTTCTTACTTGTACACAATTACTTCTTTGGTGTCAGCCTTGCCTTCCTACCCCCACCACCCTGTGCAAATGATGATGACTGTGCCCTGCCCTTTGCATGTCTTTGTGACTTAGGGTTGCATATATGTCTGATGCACACAGTAGATAGCTAATGCTTGCTTATTCATAAACTTGCATTTATCAATATGCATTGCAGAAGAAAAGCTGTTTTTTGCTCATACTCATTTGTAAATGATTGCTTCGATAATTGTTGAACATCATTGTATGTTTGTCATTACAGCATCAAAAGCTTTAGGTACTTCAGTCTTGCTTCTTGGTATTGTTGTGCAAATGACGGTATAATTGACCTGTTTCATGTTTTATAGATAATGGTCAATTGAAATGCTTGGTGCATAGTATTGTTTGTAATACATAGGTGAATATAGCAAAGATCCGACAGAGGACATAATACTGACATCTGTATACCTCAGACAAATGCACTGCTTAAGGACTTATACATATTTCCATATGAGAATAATTGGTTGTACAACTTTTTTGTTTACAGGTTCCATACTTACCTTGTCATTAGTGCAGGTACAAATTGTGTCCTTGGGGGGGGTTGTCCCTGTCTGATGCTATCAGAACACAGCCATTGCATGGTTAATTTAAGGTTGTGCTGCTTGAAAGGCCTCAATTTTCCTATTTATATGTGGGAGGGATCTTGGGCTTTGAGCTAGGTAGTGATTGTGTGTGTTATGCTTTGCCTCTTAGTAAGAGCCATGGCATACAGTGCACAACTCCATCTGCCAGCACCAACTGCAGCAGCTGGTTCTCTATCAGACTTCTCATCTCTACCCACTGTTCCTGCTACTGGCTCTGTGATCCTTGAAACTATGGTCCTGCCCCTGCTGTCCTTGTTGAAGCTGTTTCCTGAGTATTATATTACTGTAAGTATTTTGGCGGAGGTGTCTGGGTCCTACTGCAGTTCACCTCCCTGATGTATCTAGACAATGGAAACATGATTTCAGCAATCCAAATACACTTTCTGTGATATTCCCAGTTTAAATGTGGGCATCATTGTATCCTTGCTCAGTGAGATTGTGTGGGTTTCTCATGGGTGTCATGAGCCAGGGCTCTAGTGCATAAACTGCATTCTCCACTAGATGACTTTGAGGAATGTCAACCCTAGCAAACCTAGTGTACAGCTCACAAGTGTGCCATATGTGTGAGTTGTGGAAAGTACCTGGGTTACCTGTACAGATATTGTAGATGATCCCCTTGGGTAGTACAGACAACCTGACAGTTTATAGAGTGGAAACCTTTTCTGTTGATGTACCTATTTCCCTGTTTCCTAGGTGGAGATTTTATTTGTATGTGCATGCAATCCATGGCCCCCAACACTTCAGGAAAGTGTGCTACTGCATAGAATTGCTGCATGGCTCTTGCTCTCTTCTGTGGAGGTTGTGGGAAAAAGATATTCTCACTTGTATGTAGTAGCACTGCATTTAAAAAGTGATATAATATTCTAGAGGTTGATGCCTGGGACACACTTAGTATTATCTTCCCTGTGGGTTTCTGGAAAGTACCAGTAGCTAGTATATGTAATGTTACACATACTACCTTTGTTTCCACTGGGATGGGTTCTCCATGATTTCCCTGGGGCCTAAGGTGGGGATCAGCAGAGGCTGCCTAGTTCCTCCAGTGTTTCCCTATCCACTCTGTATCTCTCAACAGTTTCTGTGCCATACGGTCTGTGATAAATCAAATGGGATCTAAACACTCTCCTTCTTCTTGCCAGATATCTGACAGCAGCATCAGCTCCCTGATTCAAAGCCTGTTGCACGTACAGCCTAATAATAATAGCAACCCCTAACATGCTTTTTATTATGTGTAACTGCTGTATTCCAAAGAGTTTTGGTGTACAGAGCAAAAAGGCTACATTGAGTGTACACAATTGTTTTATAGGTTCCTGAATAGCTCCACCATATTAAATTAGTTAGTATGGAATTCAGCTCTTTATGTTGTAATTAGCATTTCCTGCTGTTTTGTGGCTGTACAAATCATGCAGAGCTGTTTAGTGAATACCAAATAGTGAGCTATTGTATAGCTGTTAATAAGTCTGGCTCAAAGCCTCAGACAGAGTACATCTATAATATTTTCAAACAAACTAAAATATGGTTTAGCTATACCTTTACAGTTATTCAAAACCAATTCCCTTATTTTAAGTATTTTTTTATTTGTAACTTTTCCTTATAGAATCGGAGCAGAAGTCATTCAGAATATTTTTCAAAATGGTGAATGAGATGTTGTCTTGTATTTCCACCCATATATACCTTTCTCTTATAAAGAGTGTTATGAAATGCAATAAAAGTTCTGATCAGGAATTTTGCTCTCATTGATTTCATGGCTTCGTAGTCACTTTAATTAACTTGTGTATATAGTCCCCTGTAGTCACATATTTTTGTAAATAATTTTTGGCTTCTATTCAGCATCTGATCACCAAGCCATGTTTATTATAACACTGCATGTTTCTTCTCACTTTTGACCTCAACAGATTGCAGGGGAAAGAAGTGTCTGAGGTCACGTTGTTGCAGGAATTTAGGGAATGTTTTGCACCTAATACTCCATCCTGAACTGGCAGGCAGGACAGCTGCAATTTCCAGCTAGCACAAGCCACTGCACATGTGGAAGTCTTTCCGCCTGTGGTGCTCACCTGGAGTGCATTTACTCCTTGGCCAGTCATAGTCTCCTTAGTGTTTGTACATTGGAATGAAGAGTACTGGGCCTTTCCACACATGGTACCTCCTTACAGTATTTCATCCTGCCTCTCTCCTGAAATGTGCCTCACTCTCATCCCCTCCTCATTTCCCCCTTCACTAACAAGGCTGGTAGTAGAATCCAAATCTTCTAAGGCAGAGTTAAAATCACAGATGTGAGACACCCCTTTAATCCCATGCCTTTACATGTAGCTGCTGCTGATGTCACCCTTCTCTGAATGTGAACAACACAGAAATAAAGAAAGTCATCTATTAATTCTTTATTTCCTTTCAACTGGCTGATGTTTGTCTAGAAATTCTAATCAATGTAATCAATATTTGCTTAATGCGTCATGTGTTGATCAAGGTTAGTAGTTTTCAAACCATCAGGCACTTACTCTTGTACCTAGAGAGAAAATGGCTTTAGAATATATATGTATATACAATACATATAAATGGTTATAGTATGATTTGTGAATTTGGAGGATTTCCCCAAACACTATATACTTTAAAACTTAAGTTTATGTATTGCAGGCTGAACTGCAACGCATTAAAAAGCCATGTAAAAGGAATTATATAAGGTGGGATGAAATAACTAGTTGTAACTTTCTACATAGTCACTGTGACTGAAAGAGAGTGGTATACTGAACCTTTTTTATATACATCATATACAGGGAATCTTTATTGTATTATTTATTTATTTAATTGTCACACGGCTGACAATAAAATAAATAAATAATAAAATAAATGCATTACTTACTTGAGAATACGGAATGTGGTACACATCTAGTACGGCCGTCCCTCCTAGAATACAGCTGAGCAGCTGTCTGTAAGGATTGCCACCAGTAGAAATATTTCTGTGCATAGGTTACAGCAGCAGCGGCTATGCTATTCAGCCATATTGCTCTACGGCAAATTGCTGCTGCAGCCATTTGGTATCAGCGATGTAGCTCGCAGGGAAATGTCTTGCGAGCTACACGCCAGAACCCTTATTAAAGCTTTATGTGGAATTTGCATTCTGTTCATGGTGGTTCATTCAACTGTTTGTTTTTAAGTTACTTTGGATATAGACTACCTTTGGTGGTGTGACTTTCTTTTTCTTGAAGTGTTGCTGGACATAGGTCATAGACTTTACTAGGTAAAAAACTTAAAAATTAAATTCTTAATAAAAGTCTTAATGTGTTTTCATATACTTTAGGAAAGAAACTCCTGCAGTTTCAATGTATGGCAATTAGAAGTTTTCTTGCTGTCTCTCTCTTTCTCTCTCTCGCTTTTTTTTTTTTTTTTGCAATAATTATGTTGTCATGGTGTCTTCAGTTAATATGTCTTAGATTCCATTCCTACCCTTCAACAACTGAAATACCATTTTGATAAGGCTGAAGTTACATATGTCATGTAGGTGGATATATTTTAAAAAGTTATCAGTTTAACTAATTGCTGGTGTATGCCTTTATTCATTAAATCAGACAAATTTTCTTAAACAAGTAAATTTAACGAGGAAGCAAGTATAGGAATGTCATTGGTAGGAGGCAAATTTTGTCTTTTATGTCTATTGTTATACTGTTATACTTTGATATTCTGTAACAAATGTGGAGTCATTCCCTGAAATATCAAACTGCTATTTCTTCTACGACCCTAACTTGGCAAATTCTTTACAAAGGAGCAATAGAAATCATTGCGTTGCAGAAACATTTGTCACTATAATGGAAACTAAACTAAAAAAGAGATCTAGGATTCCTAGAAGAGTACAGAATAATTATATCCCTACAGATCTGTCTGTAACCTCTGGTAAGAAATGTTTAATCTTTAGATCTGTGACTGAGCTCTGATAATTCTTTTCATAAAACATATTTAGAAATTAGATAAAAGTAGTCCTAGAATTCTGTTTACTTACTATTGTACAAAAAAAAACAGCAAGCTTCACAACGCTGAAACAATTTTAATAGAACAAAGCTTTCAGATTCAAAGATCCTTCATCAGTGTTACAAAAATTAAAAACACAATGCATTTCATATATACAATTCAATTAAATTTAAAATAAAACATGACACAACCTAACCTATGAGAGTTATATTACAATTATAACTAATCAGCACCACTCAACATTTAAAAATAAAAGGCATTTATACACACACACACACATATATATATATATATATATATATATATATATATATATATATATATGTATAAAAAACTACTAAGCCTTTCAATCTTATTAACATGTTGTTTTTAAATGGGTTTAAGGGTAATCTGTTTATTTAAACCAGGATATATATTCACCTGTAGGCGTAATATCTATTCAAATTCTTTAATATCCAACTTGTTATTAACAACACCACATCTAATACTTGGGTGTATAACCTCTATAACCCTAATGATAAAAGTGTGTGAACTATCATACGCCTGTATATGTTTTTTCCACTTTCCTACGTATGTCCAATCTATGTTCTATAATTCTGTCTCTCATTCTCCTACTTGACTTCCCTACATAAAATCCCGGACATCGACAACAGGTAGCTAGATAAACAACTAAAGCAGTGTTTTGCAAGTAGCACTAGCATTAAAGCTATATTTCTTTTGATTAACCAGATGTGCAAACCCATTAGATATACAAATATCATCACAACATGAACAATTCTGGCATGGAAAAGTTCCCTTTTTATTAAAGGTAATATATTTTCTTCGATTTAAAGCAAACTCCTTGTAGCACAAACACTGTTTCAGATTGCTACAATTTCTATAAGTAAAGGATGGTTTATCACATAGCCACTTCTTATGGCCTGGTATAGCTTTGAATGTATCCCAATTTTGTCTAATAATTTTCTCTATTGGGTGACTAGCTGTACTATAAGTCATTAAATGTCCTAATTGTTGAAATTCATGTTCAGGTTCAGTACGTGCATCTGTATCATACCAATTTGAAAAATAAGGTTTAGCCTGTCCATGTCTTGAATCCATTATACTATTCCTAGTTTCCTCCAGTTCATTGGTATTATAGCCTCTTGCTAAAAAATCTTCTGTCATTTGTGCCATTTGATTAATGCACATAGCACGATCTGTATTTAATTTACTAACTCAAAGGTACTGGCTCCTAGTAATACCTTTCTAAGTGTGTCTCGCATGCATGCTTCTTTTATGCAGATATTTATTGGCATGCACATCCGTCTTAAAAACACTTGTATTAAACTCCATCCCATCATACTGCAACCTAACATCCAAGAATTGGATTTCAGTTGAAGAAGTACACATTTCAAATTTCAAAAAATCAGTAGTTTGATTCAAACAGACAAGAAATTCATTCAGTTCAATATTGTCCCCATGCCATATCAAAAAAACGTCATCCATGAAATGTTTACAGAAAGGATCTGATGCAAACATATTGTTACTACTTCTTCCCACTTTCCCAGTGTTAGATTTGCATATGTGTTTGCAATTGCAGTACCCATAGCAACACCAGATAATTGATGATAAACTTGCTTGTTAAATAGAAATATATTATTTTCTAATACTAACTCTAAAAGATCACAAAACATCTCAACTTGTCTTGCATTATAGTGCCCATATTCACATATAACTTCCCTCACTTTTTCAACACCATAATCATTAGGGATCACAATGACTAGGGATTTAATATCAAGTGTTATTAGTAAGAAGTCCTTTTCATTATTGGAATTCGACCATTGGAATGATTTCCTAAGGAAGTCACTAGTATCTTTTATATAACTAGGAATATAACTTAGAAATTCTTTCATAGTATCTTGTAGATACACGGATATGGGCTCAGTGGTCCAGCCCCTTCCAGAAACTATTGGTCTCATAGGTGGTTTGTTTCTGGACTTATGGATTTTTGGAAGGCCATATAATACAGGAACAGTAGGACATGGAACAGAAAAGTAATTAAACATTGTAATATCAATGTCATTCATAAGCTGAAGATCATAAATGCACATATTAATTCTACTAATGATACAATTTACATCTTTTTCCGCAAGTGACTTAAAAATTTGTGTATCAGATGCCAAATCATTCATTGAATTGATATAGTCATCCTGATTCATCACAACAATACAACCACCTTTGTCAACTTCCTTAATTATTATACTTTGGTTATTTTCCAAAATGTTAAGTGCCTCAAACTCCTGTTCTGTTAGACTATACATTTTCTTAAAACTGCCCTTCTACAAATCTCGTATTTGTTTTTTATAAAGAATATTAAATGCAAGTATTACAGGATCACTTATAGGTATAAATGTGCTAGTTCTTTTGCACTGAGTAGGCATAAACTTCATTGAATCTTTAAAAATATATGTAAGATTTAGATTTCGACAGAACATTTTCAAATCTGTAATGGCACTGACCCTATTATCTAAGTTAGCAGGTATAAACTTAATGCCACATTTCAACAAAGAAATAGCTGCTTCTGATAGTACAAAATTACTTAGATTAACAGCCGCGGTGATGCAGCGGTAGCATTGTTGCCTCACAGCAAGATGGTTCTCCTGTTCGATTCTCGGCTGGAGTACCTTCTGTGTGGAGTGTGCATGTCCTCCCCGTGGTCGAGTGGCATTCGAAAGACATGCGTGAATGGGCATGCCTTCGCTGAAGGTTGGGCATCGGGCTGGCAACTCGGCACCATAAAAATCTACTGCCAATCATTAGAGTGGTGACCCCTAACTGGGAAAAAGCCAAAAAGACAAACAACAATTATTGAACATTGTTCATTAGAAAATAATGTTATTTCAGTCTCAGAATTATTTATCACAGCACTTATTGCCGTTTGTTCATCTTGCTCCGTGTAACAGGGCCTTTCTGAGTCCTTCCCCTTGATTGCAAGCATTTCCTGGATATGTCGCATGTTTGAACAACCACCTGTTCTGGTAGTTTTATCTGAACCCATTGATTTTTGTCTAAAAAAATGTATTATGTGATACAAAAGGTCTGTGAGAGGTTTCTTCATTAACGGACATTCCCTTGATGCCAAAGGTGGTTGTATTGTTGTGATGAATCAGGGTGACTATATAAATTAAATGAATGATATGGTATCTGCTACACAAATTTTTAAGTCACTTGCAGAAAAAGTGTAAAGTGTGTCATTAGTATATTAGTATTAGTATTAGGATCTTTTTGTTAAATTCTAGCTAGACATCTCTTCCATATTCACCCATCCCCTCTAACCTAAGCAGGTCAGTCTCCTTTTCTGTTCTGACCTTTAGCAAGTCTTTGTATAAAGTCCACTATCTTCCTATTCATTTGCCTATAGTCAAGACTTATCTGGAATGCTCCCCCTTTCCTGTTTCCACACTTCTTTGTCTTAGCTCCACTCTGTCATATCAGCACTATTAACTGATTGAATCTTCGTCATTCTCTTATTTCCAGCTTTAATTCACTTCTGACATAATCCCAATTATCAGCCCTCTGTTATCCAGAGATATCAGATTTCTCACGGGACAGGTAAGGACAAAAAAAAAAGGTCCCTCATTGTCAGAAAAATCTGTATTCAAACATCTATAAACTGTTAGGGAAATGTGTGCTTTAGACAGGAATAAATGTGCTCAAATCTATATGGAGAGCAAAGGTAGAAAAATAGTATGATATGTAATGCATTTAATTCTGTTTTACTAGAATAATAGAAATAAACTCGCATATTATTGCTTGAAGCATAAGCTGCAGTATAATTAGAAACTTGGCCTTGGCAGCGATCAGCTCGGCCTGGCTCATGTCTGTCAGTGAAAGATTATTTTGCAAAGTTAGAAAATAATGAATCTGTGTGCATGTGTATCTTTTCCTGCTTCCACCAGAAGAACGGCCTTGTGCGCACTATCAGAGATAATGTCCAGCTGGTGAACAAGAAAGAGACAAAGGGAAGTATTAAAGAAGACATGCACCCATTGTATTCGAACTAATCTAAGAGCCTTGAATTGGCTACATCCTCGGAAGGACATTGTGACCGACCAGGTGCTTTGCAAGGCTGTAATATTCTCATGGGAAAAGATTTTTGAAAAACACCATCTCAGCACTTTTTCATAAGTTACTATGATGTAAAGACCCTGTCACTGACCACGTCAGTGAGGTGGGCAAAAGCTGATAGTAAAACATATAAAATGTCATATGTCTCACTAATAAAACCAGACAAAATTCTGTACAAGTTTGTGTATGGTTTTTTGCCTCCTAATGTACATTAGAGTAGTTGTAAATTAGATACTTGAGTCTCCTGCATTACTGTTTGTTATTGACTGACATTGTTTTTAAATGCCAGATGATTTTTACAGTCTGACTTTAACAAATTTATTTAACATTTTGGTCCTTCGAGCCGGAAATTCCCTTGGTAAGCTGCAGGTCACAGAGTGCATGAGTGGTGATAAATCTGCGCAGGAGAAGCTGCCAAAACAAAATGGTTCTTCTTAAAGTGAAAAGACCTCCGACTGAATTGTTGTGTGTAAAGAGGCTGTCCACTTTCTGATCTGTGGCTGAAAAGCGGAAGACTGGGCCCCAAGGAAAAAAAGACAGTCAAAGCGGGAGGCTCAGGTAAGAAGAATTTCCCTCTTTGTCTTTGTTTTAGATCAGGGACCAGGTTACACTGTGCTATTGCTAAGGTTTGTGATAGCAGGGAGAGAGAGAGTCGTATTGTATCTTGAGTCATAGATCAGGGAATAACAAAGCAAAGTAAACAGTCATTCTAGACACTACTGTGGATATGGGGAAATAAGATACCACGTGGTACAAGAGAAGGGTTACGTAACAGTCTTTTTAAGACATGGGAAATCAGTGCACTAAGAGATCACGAGATCCGCCCCTAACGGATAATGTGAAGCATATGCAATTGCAGTAAGCAGATAATGTGAGATATTTTGCAAAATGTGTTAACAACTATAAATTTGATAGTAAACTAGATAAACTTTCACTAGTTAAACTCCTTAAACAAGCTTTAATCTGATGCAGGGCGTCAGGCAAAAGAAAAACAGCACCAACTAGGCATACCTCAAGCACATAGGTGGATTGAGGAAGCAAATTGTAAAAAAAACAGCAATTTTGCAAGCACCCAAACCAACAACTAAAAAAGAAATAATGTCTTTCTTAGGTACAACTAATTTTTGTTAAAGCTGGGTACCAAATTATTTTACGATGGAAAACAAAAGCAGAAATGGCTTTCTGCAGGTTGAAGCAGTTAATAGCTTCTTCATTAGTTTTAAGACTTCCAAGTTATCACAAACGTTTTTTTTAGACCATAGATTGTAAGCAATGGTACATGACATCAGTATTAAAGCAACAACATGGGGATAAGCAATGCCCCATAAGCTTACTATTCATCACAGTTAGACCCAGTGGTGCAACCTTTGCCTCACTGTGTACAAGCAGTAGTTGCAGCAGCAATGGCAGTGCAGGCTTCAGCCTCAGTGGTGTTATTCCACCCTCTCACATTGAGAATGCCTCATGCAGTTGCAATAATTCTGCTACAAGAAAAAGTTGCATACCTTTCTCCTGCTAGACATCTTTCATGTATGACCATACTGCTGAGTCAACCTCATATAAACAGTTAGCTTTACCTAGACAAGATCTTACAAATATGCCCTTGGATGATGCTGAGGTGACATATTACGTGGATGGCTCATGCAGAAGGGGTCCTACAGGGAAAAATCTGGTGGGGTATGCAGTAGTTACAGACACTAAAATCTAGAAGCACAAACTTTGCCACACAACTTGTATGCTCAAGCAGCAGAACTGGTAGTTTTGACAGGAGCATGTATTTTAGTAAAAGGCAAAAAAGTAAACATATATACTGATAATCAGTATGCTTTTCTACAGTGCATGTGTTTGCACAACAATAAAGAAAATAGAGGATGATTACATCCAGTGAAAAACCTATTAATCATGCTCAATTTATTTTGGAGCTATTAGAATCTATTCAGTTGCCTACCAAAGTAGCTATTTGTAAATGTGTAGCTCATACAAAACAACAGGATAAGATTTCAAAGGTAATGCACGAGCTGATGCAGCTGCAAAGCAAGCAGCCTCAGACTCAGAAACTTTATTTTAAATGAAAAATTACAACCCTTTGAGATTTTAGATTTAGACATGTTAAAAACAATGCAAATGCTTACTACAAAAGCAGAAAAACAAAACTGGGTAAAACAAGGTGCAATTTTTGAGAATGGACTGTACATTTCCAAAGGAAAAAAAAAAAAACAATATTGCCGTCTAATTTATTTAGATATGCAGCTTTGTTGAGCCATGGGCAGAGCCATGTCTCAACAGGGGGGATGGTACAGTTAGTTAACAAAACATTCCAAACATACGGATTTACGAATTATACACAAAAATTTTGTGCAACATGTCATATTTGTAGCAAACATCATGCACAGGGAGCATTTAAACCGAAGCGAGGGAGCTTTCCGACACCACCCTATCCGTTCCATACTATTTGTATGGATTTCATAGAACTGAATAAATGTGAAGGGAAAAATACTGTTTAGTGATCATAGATATGTTTTCAAAATGGGTAGAAGCTTTTCCGACCAGGAATCCGGACGCAGCAACAGTAGCAAAAGCCTTAGTGAAAGAAATCATTCCTAGATTTGGCATACCGGAAAGAATCTATAGTGGCAATGGGACACATTTTGTCAATCAGACAATTCAACAACTTGGGAGATTTTTTTTTTTGGGATTTCCTTAAGGAATCACTGTGCTTACCACCCACAGTCAGCAAGACTGGTGGAGAGGTACAATGGGATTTTAAAAAAACAAGTTGAGGAAGTTGATGAGTGAGACTCAGAAGAATTGGATTTGCTGTTTACCTCTAGCATTGCTGAGCATGAAAACAGTAACAAATGTAAAGGGTTTGATCCCCTTTGAAGTAGTATTTGGAAGGGCATATTATGTGCCTCAGTAAAAGCTCTCATGCCTGCAGAGCTGGAGGCTGACAGTTCACTAGCTAATTATATAAAGAAACTGTTAATAAATAAATCTGTTTTGCAGTTTAACTCTTTTCAGACAAAAGAACTTTCAGCTGAATAAGAACTTTGTGACTGATACACAAGGGCAAAATGGCCAAGAGTAAAGCAAACAAAAAGCAGAGCAACCCAAGAACTATTGCATAATTATTTTCTTTGGCAGTGCATTTGTTGACTAAATATGACAATTTTTCTCTTATTGTGGTTTTCTCTGCACTCAACCACACGAGTAAAAGTGAGAAGACGTGATAAACTGTTTATAGACTGGCATCCAAACTTTAACACATACCTGACCATGAAGCTTGTGCATACAGAAGCTATGCACATTTCAAATTGCTGAGTTTGTACAGCTATACCAACAACATATAAGAGACTGTTAATGTCCACTGTCCCTCTGGGAATAAAATGAGACTTGGAAAAGTGTTCTTGATACAGAAACTGCGAAATCACAGGACAAAATTGCTTTATTTTTACCTGTCACACAAAAAGGAGTTGTATGTTTCTACAAAAGTGATACCCTCCAAGTGGGCTGGAGTAATGGTAATATAACAATGTCTTATAAATGTTACATTAAAGTCAAAAGTGGGGGTACTGTTTGTGATACTAACCATGATTCATATCTGAGTTCAATGAAAACTACATTAAATGCAGTATGTGACAATCCAGTCTTAACTAAGCAATTGTCTATTAAGAATAGAAAAATGTTTCATGCAGGGATAACACGTATTAGTACCAAAGTAATGATTTTATTTGTGGGAAAAAGGCATATAAATGGTTACCTGAGAATTGGTCCGGCAGTTGTTTTTTGGGTTATCTGGTTACAGCAACAAGACATACTGCAGAATTACCTTTGGGTAAGATCTGAAGCGTAAGGAAAACAGCTCGAGAATCTGAAGGTCCAGTGAAAAAACCTGTGAATCCAGTTGGTAAAATCGAAGCTGGTTGAAAAGGCCATAATTCAGTGAAAGACAAAAGTAAATTGACTCATATGAACTTGGGCAACAGTGTTATATCCAGGGCAGGAATACCACCAGCCTATGGAGCAGTCAAATCGATCTGGGAGCTGAGAAAGCTGTCAAGAAGTCATGAGCAATGCAACTTTTTCCACCCTAGAATTGGTGACTAATGAACTGAATGCAATAAAAACTGTTGTGCTACAAAATCGAATGGCTCTTTACTTCACCCTAGCGGCAAGAGGTGGTACACGAAGAAAAATGCTGTGCGTACATTCCAGACAACCAACATAAAATCAATGACCACCTAGAGGTAATTCAGCAAGTATCAGCAATGACTAAACCAGGCCCAAACCCACTGACGGACTTTTTCCAGAATCTGTTTGGGGGGGTGGGGTTCCATCCTATTAAACATTTAATTGCTATTTGTGTGGGTATACTCCTAATAGGAGCATGTGTTTACTGTGAAATTCCCTGCATGAAAAGATTAATCAAAAATTTGTTGATATATCTGTTACTGAAACTTTTACCAAAGTGTTGAAATTAAAAGATTAATTTCAAATAATGCTTTTTCTGAAATATAAAACCAATGACTAACTTAGCTGAAAGTCCTTGAGAAGGAAAAGGCTAAGAAATGAAATGATATTGTTTATGTTTCAAATAGAATGAAATGCATTAACAGGAGGAGAATGTCAGAAAAATGTGTATTAAAACATCTATAAAATATTAGGAGAATGTGTGCTTTAGACAGGAATAAATGTGCTCAAATCTATATGGAGAGCAAAGGTAGAAAAATAGTATGATATGTAATGCATTTAATTCTGTTTTACTAGAATAATAGTAGAAATAAACTGCATATTATTGCTTGAAGCATAAGCTGCAGTATAATTAGAAACTTGGCCTTGGCAGCGATCAGCTCGGCCTGGCTCATGTCTGTCAGTGAAAGATTATTTTGCAAAGTTAGAAAATAATGAATCTGTGTGCATGTGTATCTTTTCCTGCTTCCACCAGAAGAACGGCCTTGCGCACTATCAGAGATAATGTCCAGCTGGTGAACAAGAAAGAGACAAAGGGAAGTATTAAAGAAGACATGCACCCATTGTATTCGAACTAATCTAAGAGCCTTGAATTGGCTACATCCTCAGAAGGACATTGTGACCGACCAGGTGCTTTGCAAGGCTGTTATATTCTCATGGGAAAAAGATTTTTGAAAAACACCATCTCAGCACTTTTTCATAAGTTACTATGATGTAAAGACCCTGTCACTGACCACGTCAGTGAGGTGGGCAAAAGCTGATAGTAAAACATATAAAATGTCATATGTCTCACTAATAAAACCAGACAAAATTCTGTACAAGTTTGTGTATGGTTTTTTGCCTCCTAATGTACATTAGAGTAGTTGTAAATTAGATACTTGAGTCTCCTGCATTACTGTTTGTTATTGACTGACATTGTTTTTAAATGCCAGATGATTTTTACAGTCTGACTTTAACAAATTTATTTAACACTCATGGTAAGTGAAGACCTAAAAAAAGGTCTTTAATGCAGAACACCAAGCAGTTCCGCATTAAACACAAGTAACTCCGTGTCTGGTGATTTTTGATTGGCCTGTATGCCAGTATACAAGCCAATCAAAAAATCTCACAGCGGACCCTCTTTTGTTCAATGCAGAACATCAGGCATTTCCGCATTAAACAGCTCTGTTTTGTGATTTTTTGATTGGCTCGTATACCAGCATACGGGCCAATCAAAAAAAACAAAGCGGAGGCTGTTTTGCTGTGATTTTAACCAGCAGTGGGGGGACTCGGGATCAGACTGATGATCCAGGGAGAGTCCTGTTCATTTACGGTTGTCGGCAATGCTGCTGCTGTTACCCTCATATTATATTAAGATCTGTATATCTGCTTTCATCACTCTTCCAACCAAACCACCTCCAGTTTGTCACAGTCGCAGCTCCCCTTGAACTTCTACCCAGTGGTCTCCCATTTTCCTGCCTCCATCTCTGTGAACCTTCTTGGATTATCAGAACATCCTATGAACTCTATGTTCCTCATTTTCCTTGGCTCTTCATTCCCCCTTAATAATCTTTTCTAAATCATAAATCGGTCACATCTTCCTGCTTTCCACATCTATTGTCAGTATTTCTCTCAACTAACTTGCTACCACATAACCTTTTATATCAGACATCTCCACTTAATGTTTGCAGGGGATTGCCCATCATTACATGCAACTCCCTTAGAAAATTAATTTCTTCTGCATATTAATATGTTACCTACTTCTTTCACTTCCATGTGATTTCCTGCCTGACTTTCGGTAATATTTCATATTTCTTGCTCTGCTGCCTTTCAACACATCTCATAAACCTTTAGTAATAAATATTTCATAACCAGACCCCTTGATTTTGTACTTTCTCAATGTCTCTTCCACTTTAAACACATCCAACTGCACCATTGTGTTCATTCAAATCTAATTGTCAGCCATACACCTCAAAATATGCTAAATACACAAATATATCCAATACCCTTAAAATGGTCTTCTTTAGTTGGTTTGTAATCAGCATGCTGTCTAAGCAAGCAATACAACAAAGTGGCCCCATCGTCACCTTTCTTTACTCAACACTATCCAAGACCACATGAGCTAACACTTTGATGATCATAAAAAAATAGATTAGAAGGTAGTCCAGTGGCATAGAGAGATAAAGTGCTAACTACAGTCTAGCTGACCATGGTTCAATTAGTGGCTTGGGTGACTGACAGAGAGTTGCAGGAAGGGATGGACATGACCATCTTGAGGAAAGGGGACTCACTGGTGTTGGTATCTAAGGGAAGGCCAGTCTACTGAGAGGAATTGCTCTTGCATGCAACCAATGAGTTTGGGTGCAGAGAAAGGGAAAAGTAGGTAGGGTATATAAAATAAAAAAAACACCAGAAGGAAGCACAGATGGCCAAGCCCCCAGGATGCCCTTAAGAGCCATGACTGTCCCCGGCAACACAGGAACAAGTCTCAGGTAAAAGGACGTTGGTAAACCCAGCGTAGGTGATGGGCACTGGTGGCCAGGGTAATGTTAATGAAGTCTGAAGAGACCATAAAATATTTAAAAAAATGCAAAAACAGATTAGAACAAATTGTAGCTTTTCCTAGTCCACTGTCTGTTCATCATAAAGGGAGTCCTTCTCTCATCCTTGGATATCTGTAGAAGGTACAAATCCATTTCCAGTAGTGGTCTCCCATTCCTAAATGCAAAATCCTCTTTCACAAGACAAATCTTTTAACAAAAAAAAGATATGCATTACTTTGTTGTTTCCTCGGACTGCCCTCTAACATATACCAACAGGCACTACTTTTCTTCTGCCTTCCTTCTTTACTTTTCTGCCACTAAAGAATTATACCCTGTACTGCATTAACCCACGTACTTGCCACTAATTTTGCCCTGGCATTTATATGACAAAATACGTGTTAATTACACTGATCTGCTCTATGTTTTTCCCCTTCAGTATGACAATCGTGAGCTCTTTCAGAAATGCTAGAAAGCTCTTCCCACCTTATTTTGTTAAACAAAACCTTTAATTCCTTCAGGACCTCCTGATTCATATTTTTGTAGAGTTCCAATAAAAATTATCCTCTCCCACTGGTTCCTCATTTAACAGCCTAATACTCCACGTCACCTTTTCCAACTCTGTCTCCCTCTATTGGGGTTCTCCCTGAATTTCATCTAGCGCAGACCCTTACCAAACTATTGTTCTACTTGTCATCCTTACCTTGTTATTCCTAAACACAGTCCTCTCTTAAAATTGACAAACACCATCTGTAGCCCTTCCTTATCACACACATTTACTTGAGTCTTTGTTTTTAGCTCTATAATTTGAGTTCCCCCTTCTCCTTTATTCTCATGACAGGAATCCTCTGCCTTCCTTTCACCAAATGTACTGTCTCCTCATCCATCCCCTTTTCACCACTGTTATATCTCTTCCCACAATCCTTTTCTTCATTCTTTCCCTTTCCTGTGTCACTTCTCTTTATCATCTCCTACATTGTCTACACATTGCCTCTTATGCCATGTACATAGCCTTCCGTCTGCAACCTTATTTCATTTCTCTGTGTTTCTCTTCAGTTGTCATTCTCTGCCCTTTGCTTCACTTCTCCTTGCAGTCATTCACAGTATCTCGCAACTATATATCTTCTAGTATGTGACATCATTCTGACTTATCTCTGTAATCACCTGTTTCACTCATCCTAACACATTTGTTTGCTTTAGTCATTCCAAACCCAAATGTTCACAATTTACGCCTTCTCCATTTCCATTGTATTTGCAATTGTACAGACATACATAAGCATGATTCCAGAGAGAATATTTCCTGATCTCATTCCAAATTGTGTCTGCAGCTAAGTTCGTCCAGCCCAATGTACTTGTCACTTTAACTTAAAAAGATAGATAGCCTCTCCTGCATATGTCAAATCATTTAGACTGCTTTATTGCCCCCATATTTTTTCTTTCATGATCAATGTCTTCCTCGCTCTAGACAGTAGTCATTTTCTATCAAATGTTTATCTGTCTCTGGCTTTACATTAACCTTAAAATTAGACCGCACTGTTTTTTACTCCGCTCTTATTTTCTTCGCTCTCATTTTTTAAGAAATGTCTATAAAATTCCTTCCTATCATTTTATTCTTTTATTCATTTTTTTTTATTTCACAGGCAGGTGAGCTGAACCAATTGTTTTTAGTCACAACGAGTTACCAAAGAAATCAAAAATAAAACCATCAAATATAATAGCAGCACTGATTACACATAAAGTATAGTAGCAATTCTTGTAATAGGTCTAGTTATTCTCCGGTGATCACATTCTTGGTAAATGTAGACAACAGCAATTATTCCAGCTATCTTAGGCGATTGCTGAGAGGCATAAGCAATAAAAATCCTGACAGAAAACCAGCTAAGGCTGGAATGTGGATTGTATATGAAAAGAAAAATGTTATTCCAAATTCTAGTCACAGGTATAGAAAATGAATGACTTGTGCAGGTGACCAATATCTATGTTGGGTCAAAGGAGTCTATATTACTTCGCTGAAAGTTACTTTCAGTGAACACCTCTTTGTTGACCTGTATTCAATGAAAAATCACTTCCGTGATTCACTGAATTTTCCAAGGGCAATGAAACAATTGCCCCACAGCACAATGGAACCCACAACTAACTAAATCAAACCCACCCAAGTTGGGGGCTTTGCCCCCATGCCTCGACTATACATATATATATATATATATATATATATATATATATATATATATATATATATACACACACCAAATCCGAGATTGCACTACAGTGGGGAAAAGGGCAAAGTTGTGTAGCTGGCCAACTACTTCATTTCCCTTGGAAAATTTAGCAAATCCCGAAAATGATTTTTGCTATACGTCTCGACGAAGAGGTGTTTGCTAAAAATAACTTTCTGTGAACTAATATACACCCGGGTCTAAGATATCAAAGGATATATAACAGTTATTTAGATGTCTGAATAAGATTTTAAAGAAAACAGATTTCTTATGGAAGGACAGTGGCTGAAATTTAGAAGTTTAAAACTTAGAGAAGGGTTAAGTGTACAACTGGCAGAGATGGAAAACACAACTTTCTCAAAGGATAGATAGGGTCATAAGAGATTACTAGGCTAACAGCCCCAGAGCCTTTTTCAACCTAGCCATTTATGCCCCAAATTTTCCAATTATCAATGCCCATGGGTTAGAATGGCCTTGGTATATGCCTGTACCTTAGGTTATCTACAGACTGCGCCTATTCATAAGGCTACAGGTGACCAGCCAGGGGTGAATTTGTGATTCCCCATCCATTAGTCCAAACTGCATTTGAAGAGGCTTAGGGAAGAGCTCTGTTTCACATGAATAGGGAGTCTGTTCCACAGAAAGGGTAATCTCTGAGACACATACCTGTCCCTCCAGCATGTTTTGTTTATATCACAGGGGAGATTTAGATCCTTAGATCAGGATATTCTAGTGCTATTTGTTTTGTAAATGTATAGCAGATCCATAAGGGCTGCACTGGTGAATGATGGTCTCCCCTGACCAACTCATCCTGGTGATAGGGAACAAGTGGGTCAGTTGTTCAGGATGGTGCTGATGATCAACATGCATCAGGCTCAAAAAATGGAGGAAGAAAAAGAAAACCAATAAGCCAGGGGTATATTATCTGTAGTTTGAGCTCTAACAACAGTTTTGGAAGGGCCAAGTGAATAATCAGGCACCTATTAGTTGCCTGGATTGCATGACCCACAAGATTCTATTGCTGCATTTCAGTCATGACAAATTTTAAATCTCATCCAGTCCACATGTGACAGCAAATGAGCAAAGTGGAGATCCAAGGCTACAGGTTGCAGAAGTCTCTTCCAGCAGAAGTAATATTCAATAAAAACAGAGTTTCCCAAAACAGAAATTTCAGGGCAATCAATATGTTCAAAGGCATATAAAATCAGCATCTTCAAAAAAACATTTATACCCCAAAGTGGATGGAGACAATGGATGTGTAGGACATCTTAGGATATATACTCCCCTACATCTAGCATGAACTTATATGGTTTCACGCAACTAATTAATAACCTCACACATTATAGCAAAACATCAAATTCTCTATTAACAATAACAATTACTAAATGAATAAAAAAAACAGAAAAACAACTGCCACAGACTCTATTAACAGCAAATTTTATTTACTTCTAGTTCTTCAGCATAAAAGCCTTCAAACACATAAAAAACAAGCTTAACTTAAATTGTTCAAATCAAAAGGGAAGCAGCATCACTGCAGGTGTAATAGGATCATAGGATGTCACTAGGCTAATGGCCCTAGGGCACTTACAAGCCTAGCCAAGTTCTACCCTTATCTCCATGATCAGCACCTATTGCCCTTGTCCAAGAGGGACCCTGGTGGAACCCCTGGGGTGAATTTATGGTTACCCCATCCAGTTGTCCAGATTGCATTTGAAAAGGGCCAATGAAGTGCTCTGTTTGACATGAAGTAGGAGTCTGTTCCAAAGGTGTGGTTACCTCTGGGAGACAAATCTGTCCCTCCAGAAAGTTCTATTAATGCCACATACCAGGTTAAGGTGTTTAGAGCGAGTAACCTGTGTACAGTTTGACTTTCGAATATGTAGCATTTCCTATAAAGCAGGGTCAGAGATTGCCTTATATGCAAGGCAGAGATTGCCTCTGAGAAGTCTGTATGAAACAGAATAAAGTAACAGTGATTTCAGGCAATCCACATAGGATAGATGCTGAAGACCTTGAATTTTCCTTGTGAGGAGCCTTTGTGGTTTCTCCAGTTGCTGCAGATGCTTGGAAAGGTGCATATGACTTAGTAACACATTATTTATTTAATCATATACTTCCAATTACATTCATTGTTTAACCCTAATGGTACCAAATTTTTATACTTTAATATAAAAAAAGTTTCCTTACATAGTAGTTTGTCTTTAATTTCCACATGTTCTCCCATTTCCACATTAAGTTGTTCTAAAACACAGCCCTTTAAAAAATTAGGATTACTTTCATGAAACTGTTTAAAGTACATCCCTAAAGGGCTTTCCAACTTTCCATTTCTAATAACTCTTATATGTTCTTGCAACCTGATTTTTGAAAGCCCTTTGACTCTCCCCTACATAAAATAATGCACATGAATATCTTAATACATATACAATACTTTCTGTGTTACATGAAAATTCATTTCTAGGATAAAATGTCATACCATTAATCTTAAACAAACTCATTTACTATGTATTTGCATACAGAGCATTTGCCACATTTAAAAGTGCCATTCCCTGGGAGAGATTTGGTGGTTATATTTGTTATCCGGTGGAACAAATTTACTATGTACTGCCATATCTGCAAAATTGTGTCCCGTCTTATAAGATATATGTGGTAAATTACTATTCAAACTGCCAAGATCTTTGTTCTTAGATAAAATATGTTAATAGTATTTTAACAGTTCACTCAATATATTATATAGTGTAACAACATAAATATCTTTACCTTCTTTAGCTTTACTTCCCATAAAATTATGGTTAATTATGAAATGTCTATTACCGAGTTTTTTTGTGAAGCTCATCATTTCTTATCAGTTCTTTACCATTACGTTTATTTAAAACTTTTCGCATAGAATCTTCAACTATTTTTATCATATCATATCCCCTCTTAATAACATATCTGCTGTATATTGCAACTATCTCAAAAAGTATCATCTTGATTACAAAGTTTATTTAACCGTAAAAATTCTCCATATGGTAATGCAGAAATAAGGTGAGGGGGTGGCAACTAGTGCCATTCAAAAACATATTTCTCTCTTCCAGTTTTCTATGTACTGAGGTATAAATTTGTCCACATATCGAGCCACACAAGTTCAAATCTAAAAAAGTAACTTGCATTCCTATTTGTATCCCATCAAACCTAAAACCAAATTTAAAACCAAATTGGTTATATTGAATATCTCGTATAAATTCATAAACTTCATTTTAAACAATGAATGTAATTGAAAGTATGTGATTAAATAATTAATGTGTTGTTGAGTCAGTACACCTGCACTGATGCCGCTTCCTTCTTGATTTGAACATTTTACATTAAGCTTGTTTAGCTTGTTTTTTATGTGTTTGTACTCCTTGAAGGCTTTTATGCCACGGCACTAGAGGTGAGTAAAATTTGCTGTTAATAGACTCCGTGGCAGTTGATTTTTTGTTTTATCAAATTCTCTATTAGACTGTATCCTAGTATCAGACCCTAGCAAATATTCCACTATAGGTACAATGTCAGACTCTCTCAATGATCATCTCCCAGTCTATACAACCAGACCTCACACATCCAGTTACATTTATAAATCAACACACAAACTTTCCAAGTTTAACCCAGAAATGTTCATTACTGCATTATCATCAATTAACTAGAACTTACAAAAACATCCTCCCCTTAGATGATGCTGTAATCGAACTCAATACAACTTTTTTGAATATCTTAAATAGCCTTGTACCTCCTAGAAGGAAGAGACTGAAACAAATAATGTAATCTGGCTGTCCAAAAAGAGTAGAATGCTAATGCAGGACAGAGAAATAGCATGAAAAGAATGGCAAACATATAAAACACCTCAAAATCTTGAAAACTTCAGAATGCTTCACAATCGTACTAAAAAGCAAACAACTGAAGAGAAAACTATACTATAACTTTCAGTATAATACAACCCTATTATAATTATAATACAACCTCCATAACACAACCCTAAAAAATTTTGGACATCTATTAATCTTACATCCTGGCCAAAAATTCTTCACAATCCCCTCTCCCGATAACTCACCACTCAGAATTACAATACAGCTCAACTCTTATTTTACAGATAGTATAGCATCTCTAACTAAGGATTCCTCAAAATCTAATCCCAACCCTGCCCAACAGCCACTTATCACCACATTCACTTTCCCTTTCAAACCTGTGCCCACATTCACATAAACTACTTTTAAACAAACATAAACCATGCTTATCTTCAACTAATGACCTTTCAAGTGAGTACCTAAAAAGAACAGCCAATAGCATTGCCCATCCTCTCAATCCTTATAAATTGGTCAATCCAGGAATCCCACATTCCCTCTCTCTAGAAAAAGTCACACATTATCCCTCTGCACAAAATAGAAAACTCAACAGAGATTAGTAACTTTAGACCTATAGCAGTTTTATCTCCTCTCACCAAAATACTTGAAAAATGTATTCAAAAACAATTGTTAGACTATCTCCTGCAGGAAGAACTCCTATCCCCACATAACATGGCTTCTGTCCTTCCCATTGTACTAGCACCACCCTTCTAACCTATATAGAAACTTTCGATAACACTAGAGATAATGGCAAACTGGTCTCCTCCTTATTTCTACATTTGCCTAAAGCCTTCAACACAGTTTGTCACAGCAAACTTTTACTTCAAATGTCCTCACTAGGTCTCTCTCAGCTCACCCTTCTGTGGTTCAAAAGCTACCTGTCCAATAGACATCAGTTAGTAAAGTGGCACTCTGCACTCTTTTCTTACCTCTCAGTCACCACCTGTGTACCACAAGGCTCTATCCTTGGTCCCCTCCTCTTTAACATTTTCACCAATACCCTCTATAAAGCTACACAACAGGCAACCCTAATACAATGTACAGATGATTCCACTCTCATTTGCACATCTGACAACATGGTACACATCCCAAAAAAATACCCAGGAAGCTTTAACAGCCACTGAAACATGGCTTTATAACTCACAACTCATAGCCATCCCCAAAAAAGACCAAACTACTACCTTTCTCCCCCAAATCCCTCTATCAAGAAAAAAACAAAATTTAAAGTCCTTTGTTTTGATAACACAACCCTTGAAGTCACCTCTCATAGCAAACTATTACGGGTGATAGTGGATATTACTGATCTCTGGTTGCATTTTATTTTGAATTGAAGCTTTTCATTTAAGATTTGGTCACTTTTATTTTGTATCTTCTTGTTGTATTACATTTGTTTTGTTTTAAGTTTTCTGTTCTGTTGGAGTTTTAAGAGGTTTTGGCTAGGGTCAGTTAGAAAAGTCAGCAAAGAATTCCTTTGCAAACAGTGAATAACATCAGTTTATTAGTGGAAGGAGCTGAGAAACAGCTTTCCTCTTTTAGTGAGAAATATCTTGATTTAGCTGAAGTGTTTGGCCTGCTTTCTGTACTCTGCCTGCTTATTACTGATCTTTGGTTGCATTTTATTTTTCCCTCCCACTTGTCCAATTGCTGCTCTGTTCTTAAACTTGGTGGCTTTTCAGTTGCCCACTCCTACTACAAATCTGATTTTGGACAGTCCCCCCAGTCCCATCTCATAAGCTCATTCTACTGAGTACAGAGAGATCATTTGGGAAGCCCCCCCTTTAGTTTCTCAACTTTGTATTATCTTCTCTTTCCTCCCTTCCCACTTAACCTAAAAAATACACTTTATTCAGCTGCTTTTACTGTATTTGTGTTTCTTCCTACTTTTTCTGTATGCGGCTCATAGAGTTTTGTTTGTTTTTATGTGGTGGTTTGGCAAATTGGTCATATTGGAATGGTTGATGTCTTTTTATTTAATAAGATGTTAGTTAACTTGTCATAATGTGTAGGCAATCTTTGTTAGATTTGTATGAGTATAGTATGTATTTATGTATCACTATCAGTGGTTTATATTGTTATCAAGAAGGATTTATTGATGTATTTGCTGGTTGTGTAAAAGTGATTAGAGTTTTTATTTGTTTTATTATCTTTGTTTTTTAGTATCTATGTTTCGATGTTCTTCTTACTGGTGGTATAGTTCCAATAGTCAATTTGATTGGCTGGTGTCGCTTAGCTTATGGATGCCACACTACATGTGATCTAAGGGATGCTATTTGTTTTTTATGTATTTGTATTTATCTTAGTATATATATATATATATATATATATATATATATATATATATATATATATATATATATATATATATATATATATATATATATATATATATATATATATATATATATAGATAGATAGATATACATACACTCTTATGTTAGTGCTTTTGTGGTGCTCCCTTAAGTGTTGTTGATCGCTGCACAGATGTAGAGCCAGTTTGAGATGTAGAAGCTTAGTTGCCTATGTTAGTGTGCGATAAGTTTGTGTTGGCAATGTGTTTGTGGGCGGTTAGCTGGAATATGAGATGGGAAATTGACTGGCTCAATTACAAGCGTTCCATTTCTGAAAGATGAATGTAAGCTCTCGTGCAGAAGCTAGATAATGTGATGTAATCTTTCCTAGCTGATAGAGATTGGTGGAGTGTTTTCTGCCTTTAGGCAATAAATAGGAGTGTCAGCAGTTTAGTTATTGTGGGTATTAATGTTAAATTTAGTCTGACGGGTGCCGGCAATATTATCATAGTAGGAACAGGGTGCCCTATTTGTAGGACTTTAATGTGACTATGTCTATATAAATCTGCTTGTAGTGGTGATCCTGCTATGGATAGCTTTACTATAGCCGCAGAGATTATATTCTGAGTTTTTTGTTATGTGTTATCTGACTGGTGAGGTACATGAGGTTTAAGGCAGTCATTGGTTTACAATCTCCTAAGTTGATTGGAGGTCGTAAACAGGTTTGTAGTCTGATTAGATGTGGCATGAGCAATGGGTATGCAGGATTGTGGCCGAGTGTCCAGTCACAGTGGCATTTGTCTGATTTGTCCAACTTTGCGTTTTTTTGTTTTTTATTGGTTGGCATTGGAACATAAGGTGCTTGGAGACAACATCTGAAATTTAATCTTCTTTAAACAATGATTGACTGATCTGATTGAAGGTTGCTGGAACAGGGCTCAGTTATGAGCTTTTTTATTGGCTAATTTGTTTTTGCTGTCATTTGCTACATAAGCAAATTCAAGCCATCTGCTAATCTCTGCAAAACTTAAGCAGGTTTTTTCACTGTATATTGCACTTTTGAACTGTATTTTAACCATATCATTGCTTATTTGAAGTGTTTTTTTTTTTAATTGTTGCTCTTTGTTTGCTGTCGCATCGACTAAATTCAGACCTGCTGAATCTGGTTCTGTTTGTATAACTTGGGCACTAAACCAGGCCATCTTTTGATGGAGAAGGTGCCAGAAGTTTGCAGTTACAACTCATCCGATTGAAGGTTGCTGGAAAAGGCCTCAGTTTTGAGCTTCTTTATTGGTTAATTTGTTTACATCAGTTTGTACTCGTTTGCTCCGTAGCACTGCATTTGCACATCACTCACTGCCAAGCAGTGATAGGCACCATTGGTGGTTATAGACGAAACATTTTTGCCTGTAAATTTTTCCATACTAATCTGCTCATGCTCCATTGGTGAATTATCATGATTGTCTCTCACTGACAAGTGATACATTCAGCAAAGCTCCTGAGGTACCAAAACAGATCCTACCTAGTAACCTTTCATATTTTTTGTCCACTTCTCCTGTCCTCTACTTTACCTGGTCCTTCCTGTCCTCTTCCTGTTTTCTGACCATATCAACTTACCTAGCATTATGGATGGACAATTTTTTTTGCCAGCCAGCCTGGCCAACATAAGCATCCTGAGGCAATGTAGCAATTGCCTCATGTACACTGGCAACCCACTTATTCTAGTACACACAGATTCATTATGTGAGAGATGCATCTATATCAACAACCTAGAATCCACTCACTCACCAGTCAGTTCATCTGATACTAAGCAGGTTGTCAGCATGCACACCTCACCTTCTGCACCTACCAAACCAACAACACATAAACCTATATATGTGGAGGTCCTTACAAGAAACTTACATAAACATCAGAGACCTCCCAAACAGAAACACAAGCATGCTTCACATAATACATCCTCTACACAACATAGTACACATAATATACATCACATACCAGTGTCTCACCAGTCAAATCCCTAAAGCATAACACAAAAACAAACATCTTAGTCATAAGTGACTCAGTTGTGAGAAACACAGATGCCCCTCTCACCAGGATGGATAAGGAAAAGATCATGTCAGATGTCTGTCAGGTGCCAGGATACACTACATCACACATGCACTCAGGTCTCTCAACAACAGGCACTGTTACGACTCCATCATACTCCATGTTGGTGTGAATGACTTGAGATGTATCTAACTGGACTATATGAAGAGAGACGTGACTGAGCTCTCTGATTATGTGTCTCAGATGGGAGCACTTTATAATCTCAAAATACTGAAATGTCGAATTTCAGTATCTCAAGACTATAAAGCCGAATGTTTACAATAGCAAAAAGTTCATAATCACGAATTCGAATATCTCGAATTTGCGGTTATGGCCTTATGCTACGTAATGTCTGGGATTGTGTGTGGATGGTGCACGGTGCTGTGTGTGGATCTAGGTGTTATGTCAGGAAAGTGAGTGTTTTGTAAGGGTTTTGAGTGGGAGTTAGAGTGTATGCGAGTGTGCTGATATATTTGATGTGTATGTGAGGGACTGGAGAATGTCCATGTGTGAGTTTGCTTTTGTTTCCTGTTTGTGTGATCTCAGAGTTAGTATATATAAGTAGGGGGTGCAGGGGGGCTTGCTCCCCTGCTTATGTGTGTATGAGTTGTGTATGTGTGTAGTTTTGTTTGTTTTTGTTGTGATGTGGGTGTTGTGGTGTATGTATGGTGTAGTGTGTGCGGTTTGTTCTGTGTTTTGAATGTCGTGGTTTTGGGTGCGGGGTTTTGTTGTTTCAGTGTTTTGTGGATTCGGTTTGATGGTCTCGAGATACTGAAATTCGATATTTCAGTATTTCAAGATTATGAAGTGAATCCGTCTCAGACAGGTATGTCTCTAGCCTTAAGCAGCAGTTTACCTTCGCCTAGGATGAGACCTCAATACAAACAAAAAATGTCTGACTTCAATAACTGGCTTAGTTTCTGGTGTCACTCAAAGGGGATTCAGTATCTGTCAACCTGGGATGACATGGTAGACAGAACTCGATGCTTTGCCAGAGATGGTCTTCATCTGTCACCCCTAGGATTTTGGTTACTCACTAAGGCTCTTGCCATCCCCATAGTGCCTTTTTTAGACAATGTCAAAAGAACAAAATCCCTGACATAAAAATACCCTCTAAAATCATCCTCAAGGTTAAATGCTAAATGCTAGGAATGTAAACCAGAAACTTCACTCCCTGGAAGCAGTTCTCACCCTGGAGGATGCTAACATTTGTACAGTCACTGTGACCTAGTTTAAGGCTGCAGAGAGCACTCCAGCTATACCAGATTACATTACCTTCCACATGTTCAGACCACAAACTAAAGGCATGAGAACTAAAGGAGGTGGTTATCAATATTCATTAAAGATAAATACACCTCTAGATTGGTTAAACAGAATGATTCCATGGAATTACTTCAGGTGCAATTGACTGTAGGTAAGACCCCTCTTCAGGTCATTGCCAGCTTTAGCACCCCCTCCATGAATCAGGACATCCACTCATCCTGGTTGGATCTACTTGAGTCAATCAAGATACAACCAAACTTCCTGGTTGTGGGTGAATTTAATTACCCATCCATAGACTGAGTAAATTATACGTGCTCTAACTCACTTGCCCAAATGTTCCTGGACTTCGTTAACTCCAATGCCCTTGACACACCCACAAGGGACTCAAACATCCTGGACCTGGTGCTTACCAACATGGGGGACCGCTGCTCCACCCCCAGTGTGTGGCCATCCCTGGTGAGATCTGACCACAAATCAGTCTCGCTAGAAGTAACTATAACACAAGACCCCCTTATCAACAACTAGACTAAAAACACTTCTCCAAGTGGCATATCGTCTGCTCAGAGGCGATCTCTGCTTAACATACAAGGCCATGTCAAACTCTGAGCTGTTGGACATGCTCCACTTAAAGAAATCCCAATCCCTCAGAGCCACACGCTCCAGGGATCTAAACCTTGTCATCACAATGAACAAAACATGCTGGAGGGATAAGTTCCTGACCCAGAGACTCCCCATACTCTGGAATAGACTGCCCATACATGTCAAGCAGAGCCCCTCCTTGGCCCTCTTCAAAAGGAACCTTGATGATTGGATGGGAGATAGGAAATTCACCCCAGGGATCACGTCAGTCGCCTGCTAGACAGGGGTCCAGGGAAGTAAATATTGTGGGAAGAAATATCCAGGGAATTGTTATGGCTAGGCTTGTATAGGTCTTAGGCTGATAGCCTAGTACCAGCCTATGAACCTATAAGACCAATTACAACCTTTTATGTGATGGCATAAATAGCTTCATAGCCCATCCCCCCACTAATGGAACAGACACCTGTGCTGAGTTATACACCAATGCTTTATACAAGCACCTGTACAATTGTATTGACTCTGCTGTACCTGAAAGAACCAAATCAAGATCTTCAAGGAAAAACAAACCTGCCTGGTGGACAACTGCCATTAATAGGCTATACAATAAGAGAAAGAAATTGCTGTCTAAGAGTAAGAAGAAATGGTCTCAAAACTGGAAACACTCCCTCCTCAACTTAAATAAGCAAATAAGACTCATAATGGAGCCTTCCAAAGCTATCTATGAATTTTAATTAGCTTCCCTAACTAAGGATAACCACAAGGCATTCTTTAGTTATATCTCTACCATCAAAGGTAAGGCCCAGATTTGCGCTGAACTCATAGTTAATGGTACTCCATATATATAACATGTGGATATAGGAAACCTGCTGGCTGACAGGTTCAGTGAAAACTTAATTCCCTGGTCCCCACCACATATACCCCAAAGCATCCCTAATACCTGTCCCCCACCTAGTACCTCCAAGGAGCAGGTCTTAAATGCCCTCTCCAAGACCAAAAACACAGCTTCTGTGGGACCAGACAACATCCTGGGCTGTGTTCTACATGGGTTAAAACAGGAATTAGCATCACCATTGAACACACTTTTCAATCCCACCCTAAGCACTAGCTTTGACCCAGTGGAAATGAAAATAGCTACCGTAATCCCTTTGCACAAAGGGTTGCACCCACAGACTCTGGGAACTACAGACCCATTAGCCTGACCAGCCTTATCTGCAAAGCCATGGAACAAATCATCATGGATCTTATTAACAAAGATATAGGAAATCTCCAAATGCTTGACCCCACCCAGTTTGACTTTGTCAAGTGGAGATCATGCCTGTTAAACTTGGTGGACTTCTTCAAGCCACTCACCAAAGTCCTAGATGAGGGAAAATCTGTGCATATGGCCTGCCTAGACTTAACCAAGGCCTTTGGCACAATCCTCCACTCAGGCATCATTGATAAACTCACTCAGCTGGATATCAACTCATACATTGCCAGGTGGGTTGCAAACTGGCTCACAGATAGAACTCATACAGTCAAAATAGGGGACTCCATCTCCTTAAGCAGACCCATAACCAGTGGTGTTCCACAGGGATTGGTTGTGGGATCCCGAAGTAGAGGTTAAAACTAAAGGACTGTGGCTGACAAAGTTTGCTGATGACTGCAAACTGGGAGCGATCATTCAAACCCTAGTGATGTCAACATCCTGCAAGAAGGTCTTACACAGACTAATGACTGGTGCCAAAGTCATGGTCTTAAACTTAATGCAAAAAATACATTATCATCCCCTTTCTCAAGGGTGAAGTTCCTGCAAATTACCACATCAATAGCAATACCCTAAGCATACAGTCAGTGGTGAGAGATCTGGGCACAAAGGTTGACAGCAGCCTTAACTTTGATCACCATGTCTCCACAGTGGTAAGAAGGGTATTTTATATTGCTCATCTCATAAGTAAGGGCATTTCCTCCAGAGAGAAATAGGTTATAACCCCCCTGTACTCTTCCCTCAACTGGCCAATACTAGAGTACAACGCTCCCTTTGGTATGTTCTTTTCCAAACACCTGCAGCAATTGGAGAGAACACAAAGGTTCCTTACAAAGAAAATTCAGGGTCTTCAAGAGCTGTCTTATGCAGACAGACTGAAATCAGTCACTTTACTCTGTGTTGTACAGACTGCTCAGAGGTGACCTGTGCCTTGCATATAGAGAAATCTCTGACCCAGTTTTAATGGAAATGCTGCACATTTGCAAGTCAAATGGCACACGGGTCGCTCGCTCAAAGGACTTTAACCTGGTATGTAATATCAAGAGAACTTGCTGGAGAGACAGATTTGTCTTACAGAGATTGCCCCACCTTTGGAACACGCTTCCTGTTCATATTAAACAAAGCCCCTCATTGGCCCTATTTAAATGTAACTTGGACGATTGGATGGGTAACTGGAAATTCACACCAGGGGTTCCATCTGTGTCCTTCTTGGACAGGGGTAATAGGTGCTGATTTTAGTGCCTGCTTGAACCAGACACTCTTGGGAACACAGGTTGAACTTGGCAAAGCTTGTAAGGGCCCTGGGGCCATTAGCCTAGTAACCTCCTATGACCCTATGATAATCTTACATTAGACCTGCATATACAAAATTGCATAAGAAAAACTAGGGATGCTTTATAGAGCCAAAAACTTTCTCACTGACATAACTAAAACTATACTTGCCAATATTTGTCTCCTCCCCACTCTTCTTTATGGTCTTCCCATCCTTACTAACCCCAAGGCTTCGCAAAAATTAAAACTTGAACAACGCCATAACAGAGCTGTTAAATTTGCAGCACATACCCCTTTCAGAACCTACCATTACATAGCACTGAAAAGCCTAAATTGGTTAGAACTCCCACACCAGCTAACATACACAGCTTCTTACCACCTACACAAGTATTCAGCATCCATCTGCCTGTCCAGTACTAAATAGCATTCTACACATCTATGTAACCAGTCAGTCATTATGATCCAATGACCCAAAACTTCTGCCTGTCCACAAAACTTTCAAATCTGTTGTTGGCCCTTGTCTGTACTCGTACAAGGTTGCTAAGGCCTGAACTCCTTATCTGTATCCATCAGGTCTCTAACCTCCCCTCAGCTTTCAAAACCAGTCTGAAAGACTTCCTAACTAAAATCTTGCTTGTTCTTGCTCAAAACCAGGATAAACTATATCCCTAAATGTGAGCAAGTACCTTTTCATTCCTTATGCGTCCTTATTCTCCCTAAATCACTTACAGATACAGTACATGCCACACATATGTCCATCAAATTCTCTTCCCTATCTCTCTAAATATACCATAAGCCTGTTTTTAATTCACTTCATATTGCAATTCCTATTTATATTAGACTAACTTACCTTTAATTTCTCTACAAACTGTCTAAAATTTCTGTAAATATTAAATGGTTGCAATATACCTTGTATAGATTTTTAACAAATGTTTTTATATTATGTCTAATTTGTTATAATTATTTAAACTGCAGATGTTTTTGCTTTTATTTTTGAAGATTGTAAAATTATTCCCCGGGATTCATGAAGCTCGGCGCAAGGCCGGCGTTAGGCTTGCGCTGACTGTGCGGCATGAAGATGGCGCAGTAGCACCAAATGCATATTAATGAAGGCACGCTGCCACCACAGCCACGTGCATAGGAAAGGAGCGCGAGTGCACAGGGCATATTGAAGTGCCGCACGGAGGTGTGGAAATGTCAGCTGTTGACGTGCAACCTAAAATGCTTGCATATAACAATTTGCAAGCAATAGTAATCACATCTGTCAGTGTTCATGGATACTGAAACGTATGCAAAGCATGCAAGACAGTTCCTGCGAACACAAAATGAAGAAGCAAACACAAATGCACGGTAGGGAATAACGGGTCCCTATCCCACGAACAAATGACATTGAAAACTGTGTGCCTGTAGTCCAACGCAGGGTAGATAGTTATACCAAGTGGAAGTGAAACGCATCATATGTTAGCACGCCGCCAATAGGTATGGCCAGCCCAATGGTCAGGGTCACCAGCTGACCCATATTGTGAGGGAGGGTACACAACTGGGCAGATGTGTCCATAACAAAAAACATGATAAATGTACATATCTAGTGACCGTATGACCAAATTATATCCCATAACGCATGTAATAGTCACATACAATAGGTATGTCTGTATTTCACATACCAAATGTGACAGGAAATAGAATAAGCATGTAAACAAAACAGAAGGAGCATATAAATTCCTACAACAATAAGGCAACATGTAGGCTGAAAGGAACAGTATTATCTGTACTGTTGACTATGGGTACGTGTTGTCCAGTACATTCGGATATGTGTCCAGAATATATCCCATCCTGGACATAGGAAAAGGTGGCATCCTACCAATGATTAGAACAGTCGGCCAAAATCCGCACATCAGCAGTCCAAGCCGAACTTGTCAGGATGTGTCACAGTTGAACGGGTATTACCCGGGTATACCAACCATGTCATAAAAGTTAAGTATGGGCGTGTACCTATGTGCGTGAGGTATAGCATGTGGAAAGTCAAACATGGCAGGGTGGTCTACACAACCATACAGGTACCTGACATATGTAGGGTATGCAATGAGTTACCTTGACCGTGTCATGGGCCATCAACCAAAGCAGTGATGATGGAGTGTCAGGAATATGTGTGTGGGGGATGGGTAATGGTATAATCCTCCAAGGTGACACTGTGTCGTATGCAGAATAGGTGAACTGGAGGTGTATGAGGGAGCACCGGGTGAAGCAGAAAGAAACACAAAAACATGTATACACATCTGCAATGCAACCAGACAGGCCATACTGTAGAACACAATCCCACAAACATATGAATATTAAAATGTGCGATACAAATGTATAGACATGTCACCAGCACATACCCACAGATTGGTCCTGATGGAACTGGCCATATCAAATGCAACACACCTGGATGCATAATGGACTACCCAGCATCCCCTCCACAGCACACAACCTGCTCCCATACCTGAACGTCCACCAAATCCAGCCATACTTGGCCTACTGGTTTGGTGCAGCCACATCTACACATAGTGACCACTACGCATATGTAGTAGGTAGTGCCACCCTAGGCAGTTTCAGGATTGCAAACTATGTATCCCTTGCATGTAAACCCCCCAGCACATTTTCGTACCGCCAGAATAATGTTCAGTATTTGCCTTGTTTTGGTCTTGTTCAATATTTGGGATATCCCTCATGGGATAAGTAACCTGTGTAAACATTAGAATGGGTATGAAGACACGAAGTCTAGTCCTGTAGACATCTGGACACAAGTTGGAATGTGCAGTAGTTGTGCATGAGACTGTCCAGCCGTAGATGGTCATGCAGAACCTACTACCCAGGATCAAACACCTGCCCGTGACGCACATGTCCCGACATGAATAAGCGAGAGAATATATTTGCACACATTCGCATAGTGACACATGGTATAAGGGTGATGAAGGCACTAACATAAACAGGATACCCCCTGATCCACTGTGTGAGGGATAATTAATGTGTGTGTAGGCGTGACCTGACCAACAATGATACAATGCCAAATGTCCTGTGATTGTAGGAAATAACTATGTACCATACTGCATGTAACAGTTGCCTAAAGCGGTCACGTCAAGATAAAATAAACGTAATTTGTAGAAGAAACAGGAAAACAACAAAAGTGCCAAAGGTATAAGGCTCACAGCTAGGAAACAAATGAATGTTCTAAACCTGCACTGACCGTGGCTATGTGTTGGCCCAAACAATCTGGTGTCCGCAGTAGGGTTACCATCTGTCCCGCTTTGCGAGGGACAGTCCCTCTTTGGACAGTTGTGTCCTGACAAAATATATTACAAATGGCAAATGTCCTGGGATTGTAGGATTTAATAATGTCCCATACGTTATGTAATAGTTGCAGAAAATAATTATTTCAGTATCTAAAATACCTAAATGTTACAAGAAACAGAATAAACAACTAAACCGCTACAACAATAGGCCTTTATGTAGGCAAATAAGTAAAGTTCTATCCTTTGTACTGACCGTGGGTATGTGTCGGCTTGTAAAATCTGATGTGTGTTCCGAAAATGTCCTATCTTGGCCATTTGAAAAGGTGGCAACCCTAGTCCCCAGAATACATCCCAACCTGTACATATGACAATGTCAACGCCACCAATGGTCAGAGCATTCACACAATAACTGGCCAGCCTCTTAACCACTCACAAAGCCAGTGACCTTTGGGGGAAAGGTGATGAATGAGAATGACTACTTACAACAATGAAGAGTAATAGACGCATTTAACTGCAGAAAATTAGTAGTATTACAAATCTGTCAACACGTTCCAAGTTAATAGTACTAATATGGTAGAAGTGTCCGTGATTGTCCCTGATTTATCATAGCCTTGTCCCTGTCACTGTAGAAATGAGTCCCCGAGTATCACAGAGGTCTGTACACATAAGTACACCAACCAACTGTCACATCTGTTGACAGGACTATTGCATACCTGTAGTGAATTTATAACAGATGTCCAGCATAATATTCATTTTATCTATAAATGAATGAAACAATCAAATGGAAAGGAAAACACCCCCCAACCTGCATTATGTAGTGGAACCACTCCCCACCTTAAATTATGTAGCGCCGAGCCAATAATGTGGTCAGAAGTGCCCAAACACCTACGTCTGTAAACACAGGTAGAATGTTAAAATCTGGACTAACTCTGTCCATGTGCTATGTCTGATCTTTGAACAGCACCAGGGCAGTTCTAGTCACCAGTCGGCCAGGCCTAAACCCGGACCAGCACATGAACACCCTGGCAATCAAACACGCATATGTGCGAGGACTATAAGCGTAGGAGTTCTGACTATCCTTGGAGTGAGTAGACTTGCAGCACGGGTCCAGAGCAGTAGGAAACAGGGAATGTCCTAATTGTAGTACTGTGGTTTTCCCAGCAGGAGAATGGATGCCTGCTGTGTAAGGGAAGCGGTGAGGAGTATGTCAGAGTAGCTATGAACCATGGGTATACATATAAATGAGCCAGAACACCAATGGTGTAGTGCTTACAGCATCCACCCAACGTAAAGGCATTCCCGGTTCAAGTACGATTATAGAACATATTAATTGTATAATGAATGCCTCTGTGCTGTAAAGCCAACATTTATACATGTAAAGGTGACCGCGTTCGTATGGGTCCGTTAACCGGATTCCATCAAAGTGGTACTTTCATAAGGAATAAGGCACATATAATCCCAAAGAAGTGCCTGTAAACATATGTAACTCAGAATAAGCAGATGCAAATGCGCCTGCACGGGTGTACGCAGCTATTAGCATAGCAAATGTATGTTGTCTTGTACAGCTGTAACTTTTATATATATAGATAGATAGATGTGTGTATAGATAAATATCCACAGACATAACAGAAATATGCAATTATATATCTACGTATTTATCTATATATATACACATATATATAAATATATATATACACACATATATATATATATATATATATATATATATATACAGATATATATATATATATATATATATATATATATATATATATATATATATATATATACATATATATATATATATATATATATATATATATATATATATACATGCATATATATATATATATAGATATATATATATATATATATATATATATATATATATATCTATGTAAGGAACGCCGAAAGACGAAAGCAAACATAAGGGTTTTGAAGGGAATCCAGAGCAAGTAAGGAATTATGAAGTGCTCGCAGCGTATTTCACATAAAGCTGCACAAGTGTGAGTAGAGCACCGCTCTTCACACCAGAGGCATGGTTATACCAGTGGCCATAACATCGTTGAAGTGCTACATCAACATTGCAAACAGACGGAATGTAGTACATGTTGCGACCACCTACACTTATAACCCGCAAATTGCTCGTAATCCATAACACCAGGAATATGTGCAAATATGAATGGATGGTGAGCCTGTGAATACACGAGGTGGTACAAAATGTGTGTAGGGCCCCAACGCTCATGAGAGGGCAATGTGTAAAGGTGTGTCATGGCTGCAATTTCAGGTGTATAATGGCTGTTATGCATGGAAACTCAACACGGGTGTGCAGAAGAAACTATGGATATGCGATTATGGACATAGGAGTGCTAGGGTATGTTGTGCCGGGTGCAATGGAGTGGCTCGTGGAGGTCAGCTAGTACGTATGTGTGATAGAGCATCGTTTGCGTGGAAACATGCATGAAAAGGCATATCATTGTCGGACGTTGTGCATCAGGGCTGGCAGCTCGGCACGTAAAACCTATACGCCACCCATGAGCGGAATGGAGTTCTGCTGTGACAGCCCCAAACCAGGAAAAGCAGAAAGACACAACTACATGAACACAACAATATGTTGACGTAGAGTCACAGTAACACAAACACACATCATATCAACAGTAATAATATGAATGTGCACAGAAACAAACACAGTAGCAGGAATAATAGGCTGCGCATACGAGTAATAGGTCAAATGACACTGTATCACATCCCAGTTAGCAGCGGCACCCCAGACATGAAAAACGTGCGACATCTGTCCGCTGTATAATGTGCAATATACTGAGCACAAGTTCACTGGAGTGAAGTGTCGGTGTCATAATGACTAAGGCAATAGTATGCTGTTGAAGCAGAGATAAAACCCAATATGCATGTGTAAGTGTCCATGTCCGGGAAATGTATAGGTTAACGGACACACATATGTATATATAGATAAAAATGTATATATATATATATATATATATATATATATATATATATATATATATATAGATAGATAGATATACACAAACAACAGGTACTGATATATATACATACACACAAAACAAAATATATATGTTAGTGTAGATATACACATGTACATAAATAGGTTACTTCACAGCAATTAGGGGTAACATATTTACAGTCCGGGCATATGTGACTGGGAGGTCCAATAAATAAACGTTGTACCCCCCACATCGCCTAGCTAGGCCGGACAGACATACAGACAGGCAATACAGATCAATACACTGCTGCTGTCCAAAACACCGGTAGGAAAGTACCAGTGAGAGAGTTCTGCAAGGTCTACACTTTAAACATGGATAACGGTGTCCCTTGCGGGATCCCAAAAATTCAGGGTACATGTGAATCTGCTGACATTAATACGAGCAGGATGTAGGTGTACATAGAACAGTAGGCTGTGCAAGTGTGATAATACATGGGTTGACAAAACGTACGACATGTGTCCCAAGATGGGGAGAGTGGGCAATGTGTAGGGGTGTGCTCATACCCCAGCTGCGCTCGCAGTAAGTATTTGTCACAACTGCTGTAGAGGGGTGCCAGGTAGGTGGACCATGGGTATGCATTAAGTGTGCAGGTGCTGGTTGGCAGAGATGTAGTAGGCCCGCCCAGTGGAAGTCATTAATATTCCTATGTGGGCATAGCATACGCCTACACCTCCCAAATCTGAAGAGCACATCTACCGGATAGTCTGTAAACCATCGGGGGAATACATAGAGACCAAATCAGTGCCATGTACCCGATTAGCATGGACGTCTATAGTTATGTATCAGAATGTAACCAAGTCCAACTAAACACTTACAGAACTAGTGATATTAGGTGAACAGGTGGCGGAATACAGGAAATGACAGATGACAACATGTATGAGTCATAAACAGCATGTACCTCGACAAACGTGAATGAATACATATGCTCTGTGACTGTGAATGTGTCTGGTTAACAGAATCAATCATCTAAATGTGTCCCACAGGGTGTTATGCATTGTCCCTGATACAGTGTTCATTCACACCCATTGGTATGTGAGTTCTGCTACTGACGGAAAGTGCATAATTTGATGACCACCTTAGGTAGATGATAGCATAATAGAAGAGGTTCAACACCCGTACGCCTGCAAGGGACACACCCGTCTGGGCAGTTGTGTCCTTCAAAATGACAGTTATGGCACATGGCCTGTGAGTTCGGGAATGGAGGCTATATAGTGTGTGTAGTGGTGTCAGACATCAATTTGTTGTATCAGTAACAGCTACATGTAATAGGAAACAGTATTATCAGTTATAATGCTACATGAATAACCTTAACGTATGCAAACCGTGGAAGTCATCCGTTCACTACTGGCTGTGGGTATGTGTTGCCTTGACACATGTGATAGCTCTACATATAGGGTCTATAGGGCCACCACCATTCTGAATGGCCAGAGTGGAACCTGCTCTGTAGAAATGTCATATGTACCAGGGAAGAACATACCTACAGCCATGCATAGTACAGAAATATACATATCGGAACAAATCAAAGCGTAGTCTAGCAGCAGTAAAGTTGCTTATGCTACTACATATGACATATCAATGTGTCAGGTATACAAGACCTGTAACAAGCAACCAGTACAGACACTTACAACATGAGTATGTCCCCTAATCAGGACAGTTGCAATGGCTAGAGTATTGTCCATACCACTCAGCCGTCCCCGAATGTCAGGTATGTCCCTGAGTTTGACTGAAAGTTTAACTCTGTCCCTCTTAATCCCTCCTAAAATTAGTGGCTGTTGAAGGAAAGGTGGTGAATTACACTTACTGACTAATGACAATAAGTAAGAGTTATAAACAACTGTTACCTCAGAATATGTGTATTAAGTCATATGCTCTGATTCTGTCAATGTTTCAAGTTAATAGCACTACTTTTGTAAAAGTGTCCCTGATTTTTCTTGACCTGTCCCTGATTCTGTAGAAATGTGTCCCCGATTGGTGGAGAGTTCTGGTATTGTCACATGAGATATGCGTGATGAGGGACTGTCCCATGCAAAGTGGGAAAGGTGTCACTCCTACAGTCTCCCGTCGTACAATCTGAAAGGTGGACAACGTACAGTAGATATGCGGTAGCATGACTCGGCAGACAGCTGCATTAACAAACTCAAGTCACATGTCAGCATTGCAGAGTATTGGTTCCCATGTATCAGGCAGATGGGAGCAGATCGTATGAGGAACACGCATATAATATGACTACGTCACTGGACAGACCGCCTAGTCCGTACAGTCGAACGCCTGCCATCGCAAAATGGTCACACATACCCGATACTGTAGTCATGTAGTCCGATGTAATACGCATCACAAGGGATCCCACACACCCAGCGTGAGTGACAAATGTAAGCGGAAATGTCAGTGAGCGAGCAGCTGTAAGCATATTTGTCTACCAGTATGCCAGTAGTGCACTGTCAAAGAAATGTGGAGTCTAAATGTGTATAAGGTGCTGTGACCAGAGGTAAGCAGTGCTTAACACTGTGCACACCCATGCACAACTGCTCCCACCTGCTGGAATGTGCCTTACCCAGTCTGTATCCAAAGGCGTCGGCCTGTCCGCAAACAAAGAACCGCCCTATACATGTGATGGTAGTAGGACCCTGTGCACATAGCTCATGTAAATTAACAATAGACCATGGCATATGTACAGACAATAGACCACACACACACCATACAGCGCAGACTTCCAACAGTATAGCAATGTACTGGCAGATATGTCTGGACCACTGGTGTATGCATGCCTGGCTGTCCTGTGTTTCAGTGTGTGAGCATGCCCAGTATGGTCAACTGTATTGCATGTGTCACATGTCCAGATAGTTAGTACTGTGTTGCTGACCCCTCCGTTCTACACAGACAGGTGTCATGCTGTGTCTGCAGGGTAGCTAATGGTCATGTGGCATTGACAGTTGCTACATGTCTGCATAGCATGGGGGGCATCCAACCACAACCACAATCCTACACAGCACCGTGGGTGGTGCACATGACTCTCACATGTGTAGGTTTGATGGGGGGCACAGCCAACAGTTGTACACATCTGCTGCTACTGTACTGGTATGCCGGGTACTCTATGTCAGTGTGTGGACCTACCTAAATTGCTGGTTGGAGGGATACCAGGGTACATCAGTTCCCAGCTTTAATTACCAGCACAGTGGTGTTGGATGTCCTAGCTTACACAACCTACATCAAACTGCCTGGCCTGCAGTCGTCTGTGTGTGTCTTAGGGGGTTGGGGTCATTCATTGGGCATATCCATAGACCATCGTATATCATTTGTCTGTATTGGTCCACATCTGTCCAGCTGCATGGAACGTGTGTGGGCTGTATGAACACACATGATGGTCAGCCCATAATCTGCAGTGGGTTAGGACACCCTGTGTACTACAGGCTACCATTGTGACCCCCATATGTGCTACAGAGGTCATGGTGCCACTATGGATGTGTACTGTCTGCTGCCCTAACATTTGGCCACCACAGTCACTTTTATGCTCACATACATACCATAGCAATGGGTAACTACATATTCTAATACAACTGCCACTTGTTAGGTCAATAAACATACCCTGGGTGTGCCGGACTTGAGGACGGTGCTGGAGTGCTGCCTATGTTGGATGCACACAGTGCACCTCCTATACACGGCCGAGCACAGGTACTGTCATGTTTGGCATCCATTGTACTGTGTGCGGGTCAGAGAGGGGAAATCTGTGGGTACCTACTGTGTCAGTGCATATGCCTTGTGTTGCCTCTTTGTCAAGGGCAGGTCATACTGTGCACGGGCTTTCGCAGACTGTGCCCTGCTCAGGTAGTTCCTTCACCAAGTCACACTGTGCCTGTACAGGCCTTGGCAGTGGTGTTGGGCTGTGTGGCCCTGCCCCATGCTGTTCCTGCTGCAACTGTTACTGCAGGATAAGATTGTGTAGCATAACAAATTCCATAACAACTTGTATGCATGTAGCTTGTGAATACTGCAGAGCTCCAACGGATGTGTCTGGATACCAGAACTGTGAACTGAGCATCCCAAACACATGCACAAGTATATGTCTTTCCTGTGCATACGCCTCAGTATGGTGTGAGTGTTCAGGTGTGTGTGCATTGATGATGGGTGTCATCAGCCACGACACCAGTGTTTACCCAGCATCCCCCACTAGGAGACTGTAGGGGATGTCCATATTGGCACTGGTGTGCTACAGCTGTGTCAGAAGCCATATATCAGACACATCATAGCTTCCAGGGCAGACAGCACACACATTCAATCTCATGCCCTGGCCATCGCATATGGCTTAGCTGTTGGGGGTATGCCCCTGCAGTGACTGTAGGCCCTACCCTGCTCACCAGGTGGTGCTACAATGTGTATGTGTGTGCAAGCTATAGCACCCAGTACCCCAGGGTAGTCATCCATGTGGTTGAACAGATGCATGTTGTTGGTCTACTAATCACGTGTGTTGAGGACATGTACGTGCTCACTAGCATGTGTTGACATGGTGTCTGTGAACTGGTGCAATACTCTGGATGCAGATGCCTGTGAGATACCCATGATATCCCCAGTTGTGCTGTGTGAGGTACCTGTGGCTAGTGCACCTAGGCCAACACATACCATGGTATCCACTGTGATGTGTTTCCCTCGGCCTGTTTGATGTGTCAGGTGTGGCAGGCACAGGTCAACAAGCTGCTGTAGGAGGTCTCTGTCCACCCCATAGTGCTCCAACATCCCCAGCCCATGTAGCCCCTGGTAAGTCACCCTCAGTCTATAAAGTCTTATGTCACCCCAGTAAGGGTTGTTCAGCAGCATACACATCCTCACTGCCCCAGCCTCCTGCACATGTTGGTATATGTTGCCTGCTGCAGCCCGTGTCATTTGGCTGGACTGTGTCATGAAATGTCCCTGCAGGTATACACCGGTGGTGTAGAGTGCAGACGAAACCTGTGTGTATGCTGCTTGCTCGCATTAACGTACTGTTCATGTGCGGGCTGGCCATGGCATCTGCTGATTGTGCTGATCAACACCTGTTTGTGCAGCCTGTACACCCTGACTACCCACCACTGCTGTCATCCCTCCCAATGTCACCAGGCAGGTATAGACACATCCCTAACTTAGGTGTGCTAAGGCAGGAGCACTCCCGAGGCACAGTACTGCAATGTACGTACAGTATGCCTGACCCCCCTCCCATGCTGTCAACTATATTCGAGACCTGCACCCAGCTGACTACACACATACACTCCAGGGACCAGCAGCTCACCCTGGTGATAAATGTGATACACTATAGTCAACCTCATCTGCATAGTATAATCTTCTAATGAATAGTTATATGACCCATACCGAACCTCCAAATTAATAACCACTGTTCAGTGTCGCTCAGATCCATACACAACTGGCAACAGGTGCCTTACTAGCACCATATTCGATGTCCCATGGTCTTCCCAGCAACAAAATAACCGGTGTCTACACGACTACAACCCGTGGCCTTGCACACTACAGATGATGTGCATTACCACCACGCCATGGAAGATATACATAGATCCCAGGTTATCATGTACAGATCATCCGGCACAAACATTCAATAGTGCTGATGTCCCCAGACATATATGTTCACATGTCCACCTCTACATCTACATATATCATATATATTATTTGTATACATATATACATTGACATATATATATATATATGTATATATATATATACATATATATATATATATATATATATATATATATATATATATGTATATATACATACGCACATATACATGTACACACATATGTAGATATGGCATTTATATCACAACAGCGGAACACATGACAGCAATGCATTAGACAGGAATGAAAAGGAAACTACATGTGCCACCTGCATCATGCAGTGTTGTTACTATCAAGGCACGTGTGTTATGTTGCGTCACATGGGTCAGACCGTATCAAGGGTAAGAGTAGGGCTGCTGATAGTTACTCACCAGACCTATTGGCGAATGTATGTGTTGACAACTCAGTGTCTTGGCAGAATATGCGGGCTGTGGACACTATGTAGGTCAGCAACAAAACACACTGAACACATCCCGCAGCTAGCCACCCACAGATACCAACACATACAATATAACTGCCAAACACACACACCTGCCATGCCTTGGAATCGAGCACCTACATGTCTAGTCTACCACACTACAGCATTATGCAGTAACAGAACGTGCTACCGTGTTCCAGCATCACCACACTCCCACAGGCATACATCTAGGTGGATGACATAATCTGCAAAGGCAAAGACGCTGATAGGGAATGTATGTGGAGTGAGCCATCTAAAAGCATTACTCTGTCCCCAGGCAGCTGGAAACACACAGACACACACTTAGCAGGGCTGGGAGTTGAACATACACCTAACTACCTTACCACACTACAGCATTACGCAGTTACAGAACACGCTATCAAGATTACTGATACATAGCACTCCCAGAGGCATATTTCTAGGTGGATGACATCATCCGCAAAGGCAAAGATGCCGATAGGGAATGTATGTGGAGTGAGATGTCTAAAAGCATTACTCTGTCCCCAGGCAGCCGGAAGCACACACACATACTTGGCAGGGCTGGGAGTCAAACATACACCTAACTACCTTATCACACTACAGCATTACGCAGTTACAGAAAGCGCTATCGAGATTACTGGAACACAGCACTCCCAGAGGCATACTTCTAGGTGGATGACATCATCCACAAAGGCAAAGACGCCGATAGGGAATGTATGTGGAGTGAGCCATCTAAAAGCATTACTCTGTCCCCAGGCAGCTGGAAATACACACACACACACAGACACACACTTGGCAGGGCTGGGAGTCGAACATACACCTAACTACCTTATCACACTACAGCATTAAGCAGTTACAGAACGCGCTATCGAGATTATTGGTACACAGCACTCCCAGAGGCATATTTCTAGGTGGATGACATCATCCGCAAAGGCAAAGACGCCGATAGGGAATGTATGTGGAGTGAGACGTCTAAAAGCATTACTCTGTCCTCAGGCAGCTGGAAACACACACACACACACATTTGGCAAGGCTGGGAGTCAAACATACGTCTAGTTACCTTTTCACACTACAGCATTATGCAGTTACAGAACATGCTATCGAGATTACTGGAACACAGCACTCCCAGAGGCATATTTCTAGGTGGATGACATCATCCGCAAAGGCAAAGATGCCGATAGGGAATGTATGTGGAGTGAGATGTCTAAAAGCATTACTCTGTCCCCAGGCAGCCGGAAGCACACACACATACTTGGCAGGGCTGGGAGTCGAACATACACCTAACTACCTTATCACACTACAGCATTACGCAGTTACAGAAAGCGCTATCGAGATTACTGGAACACAGCACTCCCAGAGGCATACTTCTAGGTGGATGACATCATCCACAAAGGCAAAGACGCCGATAGGGAATGTATGTGGAGTGAGCCATCTAAAAGCATTACTCTGTCCCCAGGCAGCTGGAAATACACACACACACACACACAGACACACACTTGGCAGGGCTGGGAGTCGAACATACACCTAACTACCTTATCACACTACAGCATTAAGCAGTTACAGAACGCGCTATCGAGATTATTGGTACACAGCACTCCCAGAGGCATATTTCTAGGTGGATGACATCATCCGCAAAGGCAAAGACGCCGATAGGGAATGTATGTGGAGTGAGACGTCTAAAAGCATTACTCTGTCCCCAGGCAGCTGGAAACACACACACACACACATTTGGCATGGCTGGGAGTCAAACATACGCCTAGTTACCTTTTCACACTACAGCATTACGCAGTTACAGAACATGCTATCGAGATTACTGGAACACAGCACTCCCAGAGGCATACTTCTAGGTGGATGACATCATCCGCAAAGGCAAAGATGCCGATAGGGAATGTATGTGGAGTGAGCCATCTAAAAGCATTACTCTGTCCCCAGGCAGCTGGAAACACACACACACACACACACACACACACACAAAGGCACACACTTGGCAGGGCTGGGAGTCGAACATACACCTAACTACCTTATCACACTACAGCATTACGCAGTTACAGAACGCACTACCGAGATTACTGGAACACAGCACTCCCAGAGGCATACTTCTAGGTGGATGACATCATCCGCAAAGGCAAAGATGCCGATAGGGAATGTATAGAGAGTGAACAGTCTAAAAGCATATTACTGTCCCAAGGTAGACGTAGACAAACACATGGCAGTGGTGTGAGCAGGACAACTGCCTATCTACGGAGCACTATTACAACACTACATAGATACGATGCGCGCCACAGACAGTACACCCTTCAAGACAGTCAACCAGTGTGTTCATTGTAGGCATCCATCCTGACGTGGGGTATGGACATCTGTTGCCTGGATGACCACCATCGCTATACAGGATGTCAATGGCCATGCCCATACACAGAGGCACATCACCGACACAAGGTATCACTGGGCATGCTCACACACTTAGTATCACATGTCCGTTTGGAATGTACTATGTGTCCATCTACACAACGGCGTACTGGGCATGCTCACACACTTAGTAGAAGCGAAGGGCTATCTTGCATGCACACGGATTCTAAACACGGAAGGGCACAGTTTGGAATGTACTGTGTGTCCATCTACACAACGGCATACTGGGCATGCTCACGCACTTAGCAGTTGCAAAGGGCTGTCTTGCATGCACACGGATTCTAAACATGGAAGGGCACAGTTTGGAATGTACTGTGTGTCCATCTACACAATGGTGTACTGGGCATGCTCACACACTTAGCAGTAGCAAAGGGCTGTCTTACATGCACACGGATTCTAAACATGGAAGGGCACAGTATGGTGTTACTGTCCCCACGTACATGAAGGCCACTCACATGTACTGACCAGTACACACTCAAGAGCCATCACAGATGTCTCAGGTGCAGATCACAGAGGTAAACGCTGCATTCTACTATGTAGCCCTCAGACATTACCATGTCCTTGGACCAGCAACACACATCAATACATTACCACAATACTGTGTGACTCATGACCAGTGGACTGTACATAGGTCTACAGCAACTGTGCAGACTACACATGTACTGACAGGGTTCCATCATGTGCTATGCAATGCAATGATACCACTGTACATAACCAGGTCGGCTCTACACATAACAGGGGCCCTGGGTCTTCCACAGCTGTGACAGATGACTGTTGCTGTACACCAAAAAACACACATGTTTGGATATAACATACATGTAATTGTAGTGGATATGTGCATGGACCACACACACACAACACATATGTACATAGCATAGCTTTTGCTGTCCTCCGTGCAGACAAGTGGCTACAGCAATCACATGCATGCACATGGAAGGTAGGTACATGGCTGTTGAATGCTAACAGTACATGAGGTAGCAATGTTGACCGAGGAAACATTCCCTCTGTACTAGTTACCCATGACACCCATCATATCATACAACAGTCCATGTGTTATGTATGTCATTACACATGTCCACCAATTGCAATGCATACAAACATGGCTACATGGCAGGCATGTAGGACCAACACACATGTACATGTAGTGGTGTGCATGCAGCTACCATGCATGTGCAGTAGCTGATGTATGTAATTCATCTGTGCCTAACTATAACATGCAGTTAAAATGCAGCCCCATCATTGACACATGTATATGGCGAAATACTGACAGTACAGTAGGATGTACATCAGGTATGGATGGATGTGTGTACAAAAAGTGGTGATCCACCTTTGCAGATGGATGTTTGCCGGGGACGGCTCACAGGTGTGTCACAAGCCATCCTACCATTACATGTGCAAACAGTACGCTATGTTACTGTTACTTGATGCTGAAGACATAAAACCTACACAGCGGTCGGGTGTTACTGACTGTAAGTCACGTGACACATGTAGCCCTTACATCCTCCCGTGTGCATATAGCAGCACAATTGCCAAAGGTAGTGTTGGTACACATAATGCGGCCAATACTGCTGCATATCTGTCAGATGTATCATCATATAGCAGGTGTATCATTCACAGTACTGCCATGTGTGTTTGATTGTGTGACCATATATGCCACATATGGTGGGGAATACATCCCAATTGTTACACACCCCTGTACACTGTTGTAGAGATCTGTACATACTACAGTGTGGAAAGCATGATGTAGGCAGGGGTGATGTGTGTATCACACACATGTCAGCTATCCGTATGTGAATGACATTTGTGGACTCCACAGTGTGTGTGTGTGTGTGTGTGTGTGTGTGTGTGTGTGTGTGTGTGTGTGTGTGTGTGTGTGTGTATGTATGGCTGTCTGGTGCATGGATTGAGGGTGTATGCTACCATACAGAACAGACAGGATCCCCAACCTTTCATTGTGATGCAGTCTACTACCCTGTTGATGCCATTGGTCTCAACCTTACTGGCTACCTGTACATGTTCATTCTCTGTCTCACATCATGTGGGTGCACAGTACTGTAAGGGTGATTATCACATAGGCAGGGGTCCTCACCTCAACACTATCGAGTGTGCATTATAGTGTTGTTGACCCTGTGAGTGTGGGCATGTTACTTTGTGTTTCTGTATATGTCTATGTGTGTTCTCATCCTGTAATGTGGCAGGGTATTACTACTACACAGTGAGGCCTCATGCTATCAAGTGGCCTCTAACATTATCATCGGCCAGACCGCTGTGTAACCCCCCCCCGCACCATGTCAACATACCTCTGATGTGACCTGGTATGGATGTCACATCTCTAGCCACTGTAGCCTATTAAACAGCCCACATGCTTCTGGATCAGTAGATGTGTGGACATCTGTGGTATGGTAGCCTTTCTAACAGTCAGGTTGAGGCTACTTATAGCATGCTGGTATTGCCATGCATGCCTGTGAGTACTCCACATTTACACATGGGAAACTGCAAACACTGCTACATGTTGGCACATGCAAGTAGACCATAAGGAGGGAACCAGGGCATCATTACCAACATGCTGTTACTGTTGTTACCAAGACACAAACTGTGACATATAACAATGCATTATAAACCTGTACTACATGGTATGTCTGGTGCGTGTCAACAGTACACAACTAATGTAATATACACTTCTCTCACTATTCTGTTCACCCTGTGCATCAGACCATTTGAGCATGTCCCTGCACCGATGGTGTGGATGACAGGGATGCAGCACAGGCATCATCATATGCACAGGGTGATAATGTTTGCCAGGGGCATAGGCTGCACCAGTGGAGGACATCATGTGTGTGGGTAAGGGCCGGTGATCTGATTGGACATGTGTGTGTTGAGGTGCCCTACAGATGTTTTTGCTTTGTGCGTGTATGATTGCACACAGTTCTGCCTTTTGCCAGGCCTACACAGGGGTATTATTGACAGCTCCAGATTGTACAGACCAGGATGTACAGCTCACTGTGTCCAGCCACATGACCTGTGCCTGCCAGGGATTGCACAGGCACTACCAGGCAGAGGTACAGATTGGCTACTGTCCGATGACACATGTCCACTGGAACCGTGTCCCCACTGGGAACATCCAGGGCCACGTCCATGTGGCCTGCTGTGTCCTGGTGTGGACAGCACAGCACCGGCTGCACTGCTACTGCAACCGGTACTATGGGAGCAGGCATGTGAGGTGGCTTGTTCACGTTGACCTGCACTAGGTGGTGTAGCTGGCCTACGTCCACGTGGCCTATGCCTCACTCCTACCAGATGTTCCAGCACAGACAGCTCATGCTCGTGGATTGCCATGCCATGGTCAAGGATTCTGACCATGTCACCCAATCGCCTGTCCAGAACATCAGCAATCTGTTGTTGAGCATTTGCCAATGCCTGAATGTTGTCATTTAGAGTACGGATAGCAGCCCTCTGAAGCCTCTGCCCTTCTCTGTTCTGCCATTCAGCACGTGCCTGTGCCGCCATTACAGTCTGGAACATGCGTCTGGTGACACCAGCTGCTGTGCTCTGTCCTGCAGGTGCATGTCTGCCAGAGGTCCTCCTACGAGCAGCACTGGCCACATGCCTGTGTGGCACATCTGCAGTCATTACACTGACACCATGGTGTGGAGACACACCTTCTGTAGCCACCACACGTTCCTGTTCCAAGCTAACACATGCTGACTGTCCTTCCACTATGGCCACTGGTGATGGGGTATGTGTTGGCATGAGAACTGTGTGCGGGGAAGAGGGGGACATAGCTGGGATGGCAACCATTGGCACAGATTCAGCCCCTGACAACCCTGCCTGTACCTCATGCATATGTTATTCACTGCTAGTGTCTGTGGGGACACTAACATCAGACGGACCACAGGAGGGTAACGCACCTACATCACCTGTGAATGCAAAGAAAGACTCTACATTACAATACACACACACACACACACACACACACACACACACACACACAGACACACACACACAGACACACCATGCATGTGATTTGACAGATGGCATGCAGCATGCATGTGATACAGCAGACGGAATGCAGCTCAGACATTAATAGTGGTAGTTAGCATACCTCCCTGGGTTGCACACAACAGCAAGCAGATGTCATATCAGTAGCCATGCAGTTCACACAATCATGGTAGTAAGCATGCATCCCTGTGATACACCATGTGGACCAGCACAGGTTAACAGTACACATGGCTGAAGTGACCTTGACATGTAATCTGCTGACGTGTGCATTGGCATGCATACATGTCTGACACAATAGTGTCCTGACACATGTACAGCATTGTAATGGGTATCACATTGCAGTGTTGCCTGTATGCCCTACAGATAGAATGCACATTTAGCAAATGTGCATGAGCATGGAAGGGTAGTGTGAGGCGTCTACATTGCTATACAGTGTGAAGTACAGAGATTGTGCCATTGCATGGCATCATGAGACATCTCTATTGCTATACAGTGTGTAATATGCACACATTGCATAGCCATAACTGCGTGCATGCACATGACATAACTGTGGATTGTGACCCATGTTGCTGAGGTGTATACACACCAAACCATGCTGTGTCATGTGACAGGTCACTGGAAGAACTACGGATGACACCCCTGCACAACTACTACAGAGTCTTAGCTGCCTGGCAACCATGTCTACACATGGCAGACTTGTCAATACATCATGTCCCACATGACATTGATGTACCACACACACGAGGTGCATGGCTGATGGTGATGTCCTACAGCAGCAAGGGAAATGTATGGTATCTGTGGCCTGATGTGGTGTCAATGTCTCTGGAAGCTGTACAGGTGACTACTGTCATGCTATGACACAGTCATGATGTTCAACACATCTTATATGATCGACTTACGTGACACCTCCACTAGCTGTGCACAGGCTTTTAGGATGTCCAGTGTACCACATCAACTGTATAATCAATCAACTAAGGCTATAGTTGGACCATGTGTGGACAGTGTGCAACAGGGTGTATACACATCACATCTACTGTGTGGCTACATGTCTCTGGCCATCCTCCATGGCCATGTGTGAACATGTATTTGCCAAATGTTTGTGATGGCCGTCTATCTCACATGTCTGTATAGTCCCATATGACATACCCCCATAGATGTCAGATATGTCACCGTCCACAGGGCTATGCAGACAATGGGTTGTATGTTTGGTATGTGGGTTATGTATTATGGGATAGTGTGATAATATTGCAGCCAGAACACTACATGTCTGGGACATGTCAGATGGCACATCACAATGTGTGCACCCATTGCAGGGGCATATAACACAATGGTGACTCCTATGGACTGCCCATATCCCAGCTCACTGTATGGTACTGTTTGCGTACCACACATGTGTTGTTCCAATGTATAGTACATATGCCTACATTGAACAACACCTCCACCGTTGAATGCACAGCTGTCCACACATGTAGCAATGACAGATACTGTGGTTTCATGTCGGTGTTTCATTTCATTTGTATATATTGCACATGGGTAGCCAGTGTGAATGATGGGAGATGCGACCTGTATATCGTGACTGGACCATACATCATGTGTACATGTGTTAACTGGCCACATGGCAAATAGATATATGCATTAACATGCCTGATACTGATGACAGTCTCACCTGCAATGGACTGATGTCTGTGCAGCATGCCAGAGGTACCTGTATAGGAGTGACACAGCAGTTTGAACATTATCTATGACTGGATGACAGCCACAGGGTGCACTGTGCATGTTAACACATTCGCCTCTACAATAGCATATAGTATGCACATGTGTGCATACACAGGGTAGCATACTGTAGTATGCAACATGTGTGTAAACATACCTTGCATATGATGTTACATTACATATTGTACAGTGACATATGCAACTAAATGGGATATAATAGTCATATGTGCAGCAGTGACTTACCAGGCAACTCCAGGCTCATTGGTGACACCCACCTCCACGATGGCAGCTAGTGTTTGTGGATGCTGTTATGAGGGTGTCCCCAGGCTGGCCAGTAGCTCCTCAGTGTGTGTGAGTGGGGGCTGGATTGGTGCCCACCACCTGTTCCACCTTGTTCCCTGGCGATTGCAGTGGCAGGCTGTTTCGCATGTCGTATCAAGTCCGTGCAGTGTCTGCGCACCTGCTGGTAGGTGTGGTTATGGCCACCCACATCATTAACCCTCCTGCAAAGGTCCTGCCACAGGTTGTCACATTGCTGGGCATGCTGTGGCACACGACTGAACAACACCTCGTAGTTCTCATGGAGGTACGGGATGAGGACATCATCCTCCTGGTGGCTGTACACTGGCAGGCGTGAACGAGGTATTATCTGCAAGACATAATGATGGTGACAGGTCACAGTATCACAGAGATGTACAGAGATACAGCTGCACATACATCTGTATTAAATCTAGTACATCTGCACAGTTATCTTTGCAAATCATCATGACACTGACACGACTGACATGTTTGTGTCACACATGTAACACCCATTATGCATTGGATATCATCACCATATATGTGTGTCACCTCATTACATTGTTCATACTCCATGTGAATGCTGTCTTGATGTGGGCATGTCTGTTTGCCTGTACTGGTGTTCTTACCTATCAGCACATGCCTGGATGTGTCCACAGTGATGCTGTTGACCTTGATGCTGTGTATATGTCACATATCAACACATACACTGCCTTAATGGACATGAGCAGTGACAATGCACACATACGCACGGAGCATTTACATGCATATGTTTTGCCATATACATCTACACAGCAATGTACAGCAGTTCAACATCCTGCCACGGATCACCTGTGTTGCACATGTGATAGACATGGGACAATGGCTAGCTGGACGTCATTCGCAGGGATGGTTATCGACTATAGCATGTACGGGCAAGGTTTCCTAGCTGTATCCGACAGCCATTTTGCCACCGCTAGGTGCATCAGTGCCGCATTACTGATCCAGACAGTTAATAATACATCTACCATGCAGTCATCACACCATGTATGACAGAGATGACATGTGCAGCTTTGATGGACAGGGTTGCATGGTATGGCAGGAGTATGTAACGTATGGCACAGGGATCTGTCCAGCATGTGGCGATCCTTGTAGTAAGATGGTGGCTGTCCATGACGTATGTCTTTCAGATCAGGATATGTACGTGTAGCATGTCCAACATCACATGTCTTTATGCAAGGTAGCCAGCATGCTGCATAGTGGAGGTGAGGATTGTGAAGGTTGATATCGCCCATCCACGCATGGCCAATACCCCTTAAAGGTGATATGTGATCCGATATTGGTCACCCGAGTGCTGAGTATGCCTGTCCAATGATCTCCATGCTCATGGATGGCACCCTGTCATGACATGGGTGCCTCATATGACTACCTAATAGGCCTGGAGACATCACCAACTCAGGGAGGTGAACTGCACAGCACCATCCCTTACACAGTGTCCATAATGTTGACCGCTGCCTAGGTGGTAGTTAATGGGTACAGGGTTATTCACCTAGCAGTGACAATGCTATTATCAGCTGTCAGATTGTGCACATATGTCACACACCTCACCCACAAAGCCCATTCTGTATGTTGTCCACAACACTGAGACAGCTATTGCTCCTAGGTCATGGCCATTCACATCCTTACATACACAGATGCTTCCCATTTGTCTGTGTGGTATGGGCTGCAATGAAGGGGGAGTACAAAACATTAACCCTGTTTTACTGTAGCTGCCACTGGTGTGATATGCACATGTCACTCTGACACCTTTTGTAGTGCTGATTCTGTCAATAGGCCACTGGTAGAACACTCCTGTGACATACGAAGGTACATCTAGTATACTCAGTGTAGCTGGAACACGGTATGGGTGATGATGTCCTATGACCTGTCACAGGTATGCTATGCAGTGTGAAATCATCCGTACTGTCATCTACTTCTGTACTGCTAACATCTATGTTGATAAAGGTTCATAGACTTGCAGACCATACTCAGCAGGGTAATAGTGTAGTGCCTCCAATTATGACTGTTGTCTCCATTTGTGGGTTGCAGTGGGTTGATATTATCCAACACCCTATCTGTATTGCATATTCATGCTCAGCACTTGTTCAGAACTTGTGAGCACTTCATGAGCTACTAATTACTATAGCACCCATTCCAACTCATTTCTTACAAGTACACTGTCTGTCCTTACATTTCCAGCTTGCTTACAGTACAACAGCAGTTGTACACACGTAACTCACATATCTTGTTAGACATGGTTGAATATACAGGCATGTCCAACTGTCACGTACCAGTGCTATTGCCTGTCTATATGATGAATATGGCGAACATGTGGCAATAGAGCAATTGTCTCATGTACACAGTCAATGCTCACCTCCCAACATATGACACTACAGCCTGTGGGAGATACACATATGTAGCCATGCTGGGGGTAATGCTCTCACCAGCCCAGACTGTACCTGACATTCATGTGGGGACATGGAACATTTGCAACACACCCCACTCATTACATAGTCTCACAAGATCTCTACCACCACAGGCCACACATAGTATGAGTACATTTGCAGAACCTCTCCATACTCTGTGTAGGCACCAGAGGCAGCCCCCATCACCAAACACAACAACAATTACTTATAGCCCACAGACTCATGTGTGCCCATCAAATACAGCCAATAGGGTGTTATAACATACCCAACACACCAGTCATAGGTGACTCTGTAGGCGGTCACACTGATGTCCCACTCAGCAGGCTACACAAGGCGATAGTCACTTACATCTAGCTGTCGGGTAACTGGTTCTGCAACATAACCTATGCACCCATGCCACACCTCACCAGGTACAATTGGACTGTCATTCTCCATGTTAGTGTGACTGCCCTGAGATGTAACTTCCCAGACTACATGTGCAGGGACATGCAATAACTCTCCGGTCTTGTAGCCCAGAAGGTGTCGGCCAAGCCCTGGGGAGCATTCTGCATTCATCCAGACTAGATACCACTGTACAACAACTGACTGTTTCACTTCAACAGTTGCCTATGCTTCTGCTGTCATTCCACAGGCATCCGGTATCTGTCCACTTTGAATGACGTGGTCTACAAAACACGATGCTTTGGCACAGATGACCTGCACCTGTCAGCCCTGGGAGTACAGATAACATGTAAGGCTCTTGCTGCTCCTATACTGCCTGTCTTGCACAGTTTCCAATAACATTCACCACCAGAACGGTAACAGGCAAGCAAAACATGGGGTCATGTGACTCAATGCTTGACATCATCTCTGACACACGCAGGCACGGCACTCCTTATAATGGACCACTTTAATATCTCTGCAGTGACTGGGACCTGCCTTTAGGCTCCGCAGAGCACAGCTGCACTGACAGGTTATATGCAGACCACACCTTTTAGTCATGTAACCTGGACAGGAACACCCACGGCTGAGGTGTGTCCATATTTCACTATGTTGTACACACCTCTTGGCTGGTTACATAGCACAATGCATCAGAGGTGATCCACGTGCAACTAACTGTGGCCAGAACTGCTATACACATTGTAACATGCTACAGATTCAACAACATACCCCACGGTTACCGGCCCTCATTTCTTGGTGTACTGGACAGTAGGGTTCAGACAGGTACTACTGATGTGCGACTGACACTATCCCACACTTAACTGGGATAGCTACTCATGTACCGACACATTAGGCCAATGCTGTCCAGGATTCATAACCTCCACTCGGCTGGATCAACCCATACACAACACCACCAAGACCAACAATATCCTAGACATGGACATTACCAACATGTCACTGGTGTTCCGTACCAGTGGTTATCCCCTCGTTGGTAGTTTCCGAACATATGCTAATCACCCTTGTTATCCACATCCCAGCACCACACCCTTCATGGCATACACAGTACAAGATTAGTACAACGCCTACTACAGACGTCTTATGACAGCAGTAGTAAACGTCATGACACCCGTGCAGATGGACAATGCACATACAAGTGCTGAAACATACCCCAGTGCACTTCATTAGCACTTACACGACTGCATGGATCATGCTATTCCAAACAGAGCCATGATGGAACCCACCAGATAATGGACGCCACTCTGGGGGTCCAGTTCCATGGACATAATGTACAACAAAAGGTGGAGGCTGTTGCAAAGTGGAGTACAATCCCATGGGTGGGGTAGCTCACTGGTCAGCCTCAGTAGGGCTCCGGGATCCCTTATCACATCCTCCAAACCTAGCTACGTAAACATTACTGCGACACATTCCAGGGTGTACCACAAAGCATTATGGAGGTATGTCAGTAGTCAATGGCAATACCCACATCTGCTCTGACATATGACGGTTCTCAAGAACATTACAGAACCGAGTGATGTTGGCAACATCCTGGTGGATGGGTTCAATGCTAACTTTCCACCCTCTCACTCCCTACAGGGCCATAATCCATGCAGGAACATTGTGGGGTCCCTGTGGTCACAACTACACAGTTCCAACCTGCACTCTCTAAGGCCTGGAACACAAACTCCATGTGACCGTCCAACATCCCAGACTGTGATTTACACAAACCTCAGAACAACATGTCTTCCCATTTGGCCACCAGATTCACTAATAGCCTTGTATCAGACATTGTGGCCCCTGAATGGCGCACAGCAACAGTTATCACATTCCACACAGGTGGCGCCACAATGAACCAGAGGGACTATTGCCCTATACGCCTGACTGGACTGTTCTACAAGGCTATGGGGCACATCATCATGGAAGTCATTCACAGAGTCATAGGTGGGCTCCAGACCTTTGATGCCACCCAGGTTGGACTTGTTAGGGCCAGACCATGGCTCCTACACCTGGTGGACTCCTTTGATACAGTTACCAGGGTAGTTGATGACGATAAGGGGGTCCACACAGCCTACATTGTCCTCTCATTGGCTTTCAGCACCATTCTCCATTCTGGTATTGACAACATACACATCCACCTGCACATCGACCCCTACTTCTCAGGATGTTATGCAAAGTGGCTCATGGACAGGACCCACACAATGAGGGTAGCATACCATAGTACCTACTGTATTTCAGTTACACTTGGCATACCACAGTCCTCAGTCATAGGGCCCCTCATGTTCGGTATATGCTTCCCTGAGGTACAGGCTAGCACAGAGGGACTTTGCCTGACTAGGTTTCCAGACAACTGCATACAAGGTGCCATGATTGATCCACCAGCTGATACAGACTCCCTCCATAAGGGTGTCACTGTGACGGATACCTGATGTCGATAACATGGCCTCAAGCTGCATGACACATGGTGCATGAACATCCCCTTTGGATTACACCAATCACCCACTGACTATCACATAGGTGGTAGTCCCCTACATACATGTGACATTATATGGGATCTTAGTACACACGTATGTAGCACCCACTCCTTTGATAACCATATTGCCAATGTGGTGTGGATATCCTTCTACGTGGCTACCCCTTTCTGTACTGGGTTTGTAGCTGGAACAAAGGCACCCATTGTACCTCTAAACTCCTGATGTATACACACATTCAAGGGTACAACACCCCATTTAGGGTGTACCTTACAGAACAGCAACGGCTTTACATACCACAACATTAACACACCATGATGATTATTGAGCTTCGAAGGTTGACGTATGCGACAGTACTACGGACACCATGACTGTACGCATTTGCATACTGCATACTCAGGGGTGACCTCTGCTGAACATACAGGGCCCATGTCCACAACAATATTCACGGATATACTCCACATAAGCGACATAAGCAAAAGCCACTGAGAGCAACATGCTCATGGATATGTGCACAAATGCAATGATGAGTGGGATGTTCTTGAGGGTTACATTCCCAAACCAGACACTCACCATGCTTTGGAACATGATTCCTATGTACATCACACAGGGACACTCAGTAGCACTGTTTATGAGATACCTCACTTGGTAGATGGGAGACACACATGTATGCCAGGGATCACTGCAGTGGCTGTACTGTGCAGAGGTGCAGGTAGCACATGGCTCTGCTGTTCACATACAGGACACTACCCTAGAGAGGTGCCGCCGGTGTAAACACTCTAGTTGGGCTTACACATAGACTTGCCAGACAGCATAGTACCTCGCTATGAACCTGTGAAGCTATTACATGTCCTTTGTGCATGGTTAATTGAGTAGCTCTTCCATTTCAATTAGCTATCATGCTGTTACAGTGTCCCGTGACAACAAGCCGTATGTATCCTGTTATTGTGTATTGTACATGCCAATAGATGATACCTTTTGTTTGCATGATTTAACTGTTATGCTGTGTAGAATATCTGACATATCTACCTACAATACTGTACATTACACATATTTTACATAGTATCCCATAATACAAAGCATACTTGCACAGCAGGACCACCTTAGGCATGTTATTGTCATTATATGCCCATACACATGCCTACTGTGACAGTATATCAACATATACTATCCCCTGCTATGGCAAGTACTTGTTGGACATACCCTACCACTGACGGCGGGTGGTGTGGAATTGTTCTGTTTATAGCCTTCATATAGCATCCCTTGTGGTGTCTGTGATGTTTACCTTGTGGCCCACAGCAGGACACACAATTTCTACAAGTGTTACTATGCTCAGCAAGACATCACTACATAATAAGTTTTCCCACTTTATGCATTGCGGACACTTTTAATTAATACAAAACAGGCTATACATACACTAACATACTGATTGTTCTACATACCTTGTTAGCGTTCTGAACTTTCGTACACATCTATCTTACACCTTTACTGTTTAAACGGTTCTATGGTATGAGCATATGGTTTGAATGTCTGGCAAGTCATCCTTATATACGTTGATACCTGTAACGTGGTTTCCTGCCTCCAATTGGTGTTCCTGAGTAAATTATTACATGCACATCAGCTGTGCAGCTACTCCATTCGCCAATTACATGGCAACAGTGGGGTATAATTGAATTCTCCACTTGGGTGTTGCCCTTTTGCCCTACCTTCGGGAAATGGCCTGTATGTGTTTTGTTGTGTGGAATTGCAACTGCTATTTGTAGAGACACGGATATTTTGGATTCATGTCCCCCATGGATTGTGTGTGATGGCTAGAGTATGTGGTTCTACATGTGAGTGTACCTGTCATCTCAACCATCTGATAAGGGACTATTGCAAACAAAACCTGTAACATCGCCGTCTGTTCCATTATACAACAGCTACGATTTCACATGGCGCCTTTACAAATGTGTCTCTCACAAGGTATGTTAACACTTCTGCAGATGTAATTGAGTGAGTGGATGTTTGTGATGTTATTACAGTCTGTATTGCTATTGTTTCATGTGTGGGAGATGTAGGTTGGTGCACATAGCATATACAGGTTTGTGGGGACTGCATTTCTACTTATTCCATATATGTGTGTGTGGGCTCCTTCCCTAATTGAAGACCTGTCAGTTAGTAGACTGAAACTATGGTTGTTACGGGCTTATACATTGGGCTGTTGTTAATTGGTTTCTATATAGTATGCAGGTAATGTTGATACTTCCATACCTCCAGAAATACAGCGATATGTAAAGGAATGTTACTAAATGACAGCTGTCCCGTGTATTTCTGCCACAGATATTTGCACTCATTGCAGTTGTGTTGGTGACTGAACCTCTTTGGCATGGGTTGCCACCTTTTCAAATGGCCATAGTGGGACATTTGCAGGACACACATCGGTGTTTACAGGCCGACACATACCCATGGTCAGTACACAGGATAGCACATACTTTTATCCTGAATGCATACTTATTCTTGTAGCACTTTAGCTACTTATCATGTTTCATGTAACATTTACGTTTTTTAGATACAGGCATAACTATTTAATGCAACTATTACATAATATATGGGACATAATTATGTCCTACAATCTCGGACATTTGCCCTTTTTAATATATCTTGTCAGGACACAACTGCCCAGGGAGGGGCTGTCACTCTTAAAGTGGGACAGGTGGTAACCGTATGCCTACGGCCAGCTATAACCACACCTACCGTAATGATCTACCTCCGAGTTAGCACTAACAGACACACGATGCAAACACACACACACACATTACAGTCCCACAGAAACGCACACGGCACCCTCAACACACACATACACAGACTATGGCAATCACAACCACAGTTGAACACAGTACTTACGTGGACCGCAACACCGGCAGTGATAACTAAATGTCCCTTAATATCGTGATAATATTATACGCGGTTCTAGTGTTCCGGTACTGTGTTCTTTCGGTCTTTCAGCCTCATGATTACACGTGTCGGTATGTGACACATTCCATAGTTGGCAGTATCCTACTTATTTGTACCTCCATGGTTGTGTACATGTCGTTGACCTATCTACATATTTGCAGATATAGGTGAATCCGTATATATCAACATATATCTCTCTATCACCCTTTCTATCTCTATTATGTATATGTGTATATATATATATATATATATATATATATATATATATATATATATATATAAAACAGAGAGAGTGACAGGCAGAATACACCTTTTATTGTGTACATGTCAGTGTATACTGTTACCTGGACTCCGCACGTTTGTGTGTGAGCCTGTCACATTACACACCTGCCGTTGGTACATCTTGGGTAGCTTAGTGTTAGGTGATTGTGTACATGATTGCGTGTTCTACTCCTGGCAGTGGTCATTTTACCCTTCAGAGCAGGCACTATTAGTACAGGGGTGAATAATGCTGCTTTTACCTGTTCTGGACATCATTGACTGTGATCTGCGTGATATTCAGAGAAGCTTAGCCCTGTTTCGCGCATATCCATATAGTCATATTTAAACAACGCTTACCAGCACAGGGCAATGCATATTCCCACTAAAATGTGCTAAACATGATCTGATGACCTGCATCCAACATGCATTATTCGTGCCTTCGGGATTACGTTACATCCCTTGCAGGACGTGGGACTGGGAACATGCACGACAGTCACTGCATTTACCACTTGGGCATCTGGGATTTGTACACGTGTTATGGCGTTTTGTATGTGGACTATACTACAGCTGTTACTCCATACTGTGATCAAATGGGTAACTCAGTTAGTTTACATATGGATGAGACCTATTAATGGTATGTCCAAGTGATGTTTAATGGATGTGCTCCAGCATTTGGTATGTATGTCACAGTGAGCCACACACTATAATGTGCTACACCTTCACACAACTGTAGGTGGAGCATGCTGGGGTGACAGATACCTGTCATGGGTACACCCCATGCTTCACCACTGCATCCATGATTACATTATATGGAGCCCCTCATTAACACACCAGGGAATCCATGCAGAGTGTGTGGGGAACAGTGATTACACACATGGATCCCGCAATTGGCTCTGCTCCACTGAGCGACAGTTGGTTACTCGATGTGGTGATGACAGCAGACACTGTTTGCCTCAACTGATGAATGGCCTCTGACAATCGGGCGTGTACCTACCGATGTACATAGGAACCTATACACATTACCAACATATGCTGATAGGTGCATGTACTGTTCAGGTGTTGACATTCCTTGTTCCAATAGCTGTTGTGTGTACAATGGTTGAGGTCTACCTATGTAGGATTCACACAGTAGGCCACCTATACATTACAATTTACAGGTGGTCGTGTGTGTGTGCCATACATTTTACTGTGTGTGCAGGTGGAGAGGTGTGTCAGTCCGTAGGGGCCTACACTGTCAGAGTATGTGCTATATGTTCCCTCTTTGCCAAGGCATAGGCATATTGGGCATGCCTCCGTCTGCTTACTGGGGCTGGCACAGGGTGTTTGTGGTCTGAATCCCTCTGTGCCTGTGATGGCCTTGGCAATTGCGGTGGGCTGTGAAGGCCTTCACCATTTTGTCTCTGCTGCAGCTGTTTCCGCAGGATCATATTATGTAGCATGGCACATACTATGAGGATGTGGGCACACGTGCCTGGAGAGTACTGCAAGGCTCCACCAGATATGTCCAAGCAACGGAACTGTGATTTCAGCATCCCAAACACACACTCTATGATGATTCTGGTTTATGCGTGTGTCCCATTATGGCGTTCTTGCATGGGTGTGTGTGCATTTCTGATGGGAGTCATCATCCATGGCTCCAGTGCATAGCCAGCATCCCCCACAAGGTGGCCATGTGGGATGTCCCCCCTAACAAATACCTGATACAGCTGTGAGGCATGCCAGATGTGGGAGTCATGGTAGCTTCCAGGGCTGCCAGCACACACATCCATGATAATGCCCTGGGCATTGCACACGACCTGGCAGTTGGAGTGGTATCCCTTGCGGTTTATGTAGCACCTACCATGTTCACCGGGTGGTGACTTGAGATGTATGTGCGTGCAGTCTATCGCACCCAGTACCTCCGGGTAGTGTGCCAAATGGTGGAAGAGACGCATATTGCTGGCCAACTCCTCCTGAGTTTGGGGGAAGTATATATGCTCATTGGCATGTGGTAACATGGCATCCAGGAACTGGTGTAGTACCCTGGATGCTGATGCCTATGAGATCCCCATTATATCTCCAGTTGGCCTTTGAAAGGTACCTGTGGCTAGTATTAGCAAGCTTACACATACCTTCATGTCCACTGGGATAGGTTCCCCTCTGTTGTTTCTGGATCTCAGGCGTGGCCGGCACAGCTCAACTATTTGCTGTAAGATGTCCCTGTCCACCCTGTAACTCTCTACTATCTCCAGATCATGTAGCCCCTGGTAGGTTACCCTTGGTCTGAACACTCTTCTCCTCCTCCGGGGCCTGCGGTGGTTGTCAGCATCATCCTCCACAACACCGTCAGTCTCTAACACATGGTGATGAATCACAGCTATGGCAGCTCCCAACATGTATATTGTAAAAATTCCCAGTATGTTTACACCTATGGTGCAGTGTTTGGGAATACACAGGTGTGTGTGGGGTGCTTTCACGCTTTATACTATTGTGCTGTGAACACCGATGATGTCATAGGGTGTGTATGTACAATCGTAGCTACAGGGTATCTTATGTGTTTTATGACAGGAACTACTATTGTGGTGCCTTTGGTGTTGAATTACATTTGGCTGCCGTGGATTACCTCTTGCCCTTCCCTTTACATTTCTTAACGTTTCACCTCCCATTTTCTGGCATGCATCCAGCAGCCTGCTTTCATTTGTACTTTCCTACACCTGACTTATCTTGCATAATGTGTTCTATGGCCGGTCTACTGCAGGTTTGCTTTGCTCTGCTATGACAGTTCTCTTTTCTTTGCAATCCGACACCTCCCCTATCCTGTTTTGCAGGTTTCTGCTAGCAGACTTGTCAGCTGCCGTCAATTTCCCGCTGAGTTAATAGGTGTTAATTGCTCAGTTGTACTCCAATTACCCTACTGTGGCATTTCCTTATTTTCTTCCCCTGACCTTCCTATTTGAGCTATGGTGCGCGGCGCATGCGTCCACTTACTGGGTTTTGGGCATGTTTTCCTCCCCGTACACATGTGCTTTTGGGCACCATATGTGCTCTCAGCTAAACAATGCTATACCTATCTTCCCACCCCTGTCCTGCGACTTTGCTTAGCAATGGCCAGGCCGGATTTGCATTGCTCCAATGTGCTTACAGCTACGGTGGCACACTCCACTGCTGATGTCATGTATACCTCTAAGCCACTCCTCAGTGTTGTAGCGCTGCGCCGTATGGTACATCCTTAGTCCGGCGGGACGTTTGCGATTCACTATTACCTGCCTCATTTGCATGGCATTGACTACTAATTCCTAGTTACCACTCCGAACTCTGTCACAGACCCTTAGCAATCCTTGCAGCTTGGTTGTGGTGTACCATGCATACCATTGAGTATTATGGTGAAATCATGATTTGTATTACATTGCGATTTTATGACATTTGTATATATTTTCTTTGTGTTCCCGTTTGCACACACATGCCCTGCGATTGTGCTTTGCGTTACTGTGGACATGACATTAAATGTTGTTTTTTAGGTGTTGTGCATCTTTTCTTATGCCATTGGCTGTATATTTAGCCATTGGCATATGTTAACTTTGTAATACATGAGTCTGGTCCGCTTTCATAGCTCCGATGTTCTGTTTGGGAAAATGTAAACTGTGTTTTTTGGTTTACATTTCTATGGGTTACACTATGCCTGCACCACTTCATAAATCGCTATGTACCTTCATTTGCATGGTGCGGCACTGCGCATGGGGTGATTAGCATACCTAAGCCGAGGGCTGCGCAGATCTGGCATATGCCGGTAGTGCACGTGGAATTGGATCGTACCTGAATCGCTCGGCAGCCATGTTTGGCATTATACCGCTTACGCTATGCCTGCGCCTGGCACAAGCTTCATGAATCTTGAGGATTTCTTTAAAATGTTTTGTAATAATTTGGAGCTTTTCTCCCTGGGCATCTGCTGAAAATAGGTTTCTACTCAATCAGACTTTCCCGGTATTCAAATGTCAATAAATAACATAAATAAATAAATATAAACAGCCTTCAAAACAGTTTGAAATATGTCTGTAGCTAAAAGAGACTCTCTGTTTATGCAGGTTGATATGGCTTAAAATTTATGTTAACAGATGAGAAAGCCAACTCTATACAGAACAATGGATACCAGATATTGCATTAATTTATTTATTTATGTTAGTTTGATGACCGGGGAAGTCCACTGGGCCTAGAAGAGTGGAGGGCTGGGGAGAAAAGCTCCAGTTATAACTAAACTATAACAATTAGCAAAATTAAATTATACAATATACAAGTGTAAGCATTGCAGAGTGAACTACATAGGTAAAATATTTGTGTCGAGTTTGGACATTAGAAAATTAAGGTGTACAAATATGTGTAATACACTACTTAGGAGCAGAAGGTAAACTGTAAATTATACAAGTTTTAACCATTGGAGTGTGAAACACAAGTAAATTATACAAATAAAACTAGGCATTAGTAAACTTGGAAAGTGTGTAGAATAGGTACTGTACTCAGCAATACGTTGAGTGCTATGAAGAAGGAGGTGTTGATTGAGAAGTTAGTGGGACTTAGGTGGGAAGGGTACAAGAGCATTCCCATTTAGAAGAGAGGTAAGAGTGGAAAAGAGATTTGAAGTTTGAGTGGTTGTGGGTGTTACGGAGGGAGGGGGGAGTGAGTTCCATAATTTAGCTACAGAGTGAGATAGCAATAGGTGGCTAGTAGGCTTATGAATTTTGAGAAAATTCTGATTTTCAGATCTAAGCGTTCAGGTGGGGAGGTAAAGGGTTAAGATAGAGGTGAGGCCGGGGCTGGAGGATGGTTTGAAGATGAGCTTGTGGGCAGTGGTGAGTTGCAGGTAGTTCAGGTAGTTGGGGAGCTCAAGCCATTGCAGAGAGTGTAGGAAGTTGCAGTGATGAGAGGTGTGTTTGGAGTTGGTGACAAATTGGCAGATTTTGTTGTAGCAAGCTTCTAGTTTAGTTTTTAAGGTGAGCTGAAGAGTAGTAAACAGAGGAGCAGCATACGTTAGGGAGGGAAGAAAGTATGAGGAGGCTAAGGTGCATCTGGAGAAAGGGGTCAGGTAGTGGTTGTGTCTATATAGATGTCCTAATTTTTGGTGGGGTTTTTTGATACTTGTTTGGATATGAGTATCAAATTTTAATTGTTCGTTAATGATGACTCCGAGTAATTTGGTGTGAGGTACTATTTCAATGGGTGTGTTATTCTGACTCAGTATTACAAAAGAACGTTTGTCAATGATAGTGTTTCTAGATGGGGAGAATATCATATCCTTGGTTTTATTTGCATTGAGAGCTAGGTGGTTGTTTAGCATCCAGGTTTCAGTATTAGTAAAAGCCGACTGAGTTTTCTGCAAGAGGTTAGAGAGTGAATTAGCAGTACAGAGGATTGTTGAATCATCTACATACTGAATCAGTGTGGCATCAGTGACCGAGTAGTGGAAGTTATTAATGAATATATTAAAGAGTAGGGATCTGAGAAGAGAACCTTGGGGGATGGCAGTGGGAGTGTTAAGGAAGGATGCAGTGAAGTTATTTGAGGAATGATAAGGCATTATTTGAGGATCTGATAGTTCAATTTGAAAGATAATATCTGTTAGTTCCTTTCAGAACAGATACATTTTCATTTGAGGGTTAATGTCTATTAGAGATCCTCCTTGCTGTGATAGTTTTGAAAATAGGGTGAATGAAATTCCCTACTTTGAATGAACAGAAGATTGTTGGTGAAAGGTAGTGTCACATGCAAACCTAGTGACATTTTGGTTAGCAAACTATGGCTGCCCTAGACAGGATGGTACCATCAGAATTGTCTTTTTGTTACTGCCTTTAGAAGCACATTTGGCATTGGAAAGATATACAGATAGTACCGGTTGCATACAATTTCATAGAACTAGGGGGATTATATTGTCAGTGCTACCAAGAGGATGAACCTGAAACAAAACAGTGTACGTTGATGGTACAAATATGAAACAAATATATCTATATCTGGCCACTCTCAGTTATTTACTACAAAATCCATGTCCAGAGATCAGCTCTGAGAGATTTTAATCTTTATTAGAATGTCTGTTAACTCTAGTGACTTTGAATATAAATTTATTGCGAGAAATATGTTTAAGTGAGTTGCTTGCACCCATGTCATTACCAATTACCTTCCCAACTGCTAACTGCAAGCCCCCGTTTGTATATGTAGTACTATATCTGAATGTTGTTTGTTATTTTCTACAAGTCACCTGTCTGAAAGACTGTCACTTTCTTTGCTTACATTTTTGATGATAGAAGAGAAGATTTGCACCTTCTAACCATAAAATAAATTGTGTGTTACATGTGGGTTTATTGCATTTTGAAGTCTTTTCATTTGGAAAATCTTCTAAATACAGTTTTCCTTTGTAACTTAAATGATGACAGTACACACCACACATATGTCCCTCAAATGTATTTCGGGCATCTTAAAATAAAGAATATCATATTTGCTTAACATAGTTAGTGTTACATTACTCTTCATCTGTCTGCTAATCCATTCCTACTCATCAATTCTCTTTCTGAGTTGAGTAATTAATAGTCACTGCTTTGACAATCATTCATTCAATTGTAGGAATGTAACTTCTTCCTGGTTAGGAGACTCTCCCACCTGGTGTGTCCAGTGTGGTATGTGTTAGCAACTTCAGGGGCTTTTTTATTTCATAGATGGACCCACTGTTCTTGGTCTCTGGTCTCCACCATATGACAGTCAGGTAAGGCACAGTGTACCTTCTCCCAAGAGGAATAAAATCTATTATTGTTGCTTCAGTTTTCCACATCAGCAGACAGGTTAGTAAGTTGTATCCCTAACTAAACTGTAACACAACTACAGTAACAGTACTGTGACCTTAATTTGTATATATATATATATATATATATATATATATATATATATATATATGTATGTATGGATATGAAGACTGTTGAACGAAACAACAACATCCTGAATCCACAATAACTGAACACACTTTAACGAAAGCGCTTTCAAGGAAAAAGCACTTTTGTTAAAGTGTGTTACAAAAAAAAACAAACAAAAACAATAAATCTACTTTTATGCAGGGGGGCAAGTCCCCCTGCACCCCCACACCCCCCCTACTTTAATATTCTCACTCTGAGATCACACTACAGTGGGGAAAAGGGAATTTTCCCTTATCCGCACCACAGTACGACCGGCACAATGAGCATACTTATCCGAAAGTGCTGCTTCGGTGAGCAGCACTTTTGGTTAAGTATGTTCGTTGATTTCTGCTTCGGCAGAAAGTGAAGTCAGGGATCAGTATGGATTCCATATATATATATATATATATATATATATATATATATATATATATATATATATATATATATATATATATATATATATCTAGCACAGCACTGGAAAAAATGTCATATATTTCAGCAAGAAATATGAAGTGCCAGTCACTTTTAATTGCCATGGTCTGATATCTCTATACAACTTCTATTTTGCATATAAAGGATGTTTACATTTCCCCACACTGTACTGAACAGCATATTAATTTCATGTTTGTTTTTGTTTCCTATTATGCCTCATTAGTTTCTAGCCACTGATTTAGAGCCAGTGAGAAAAAAGATTAATTCCATGAAGATCAAACCCCTGAACTTTAACAACAATTTGGATTGCTTGAGGTTAAAGGCAGGTGAACTGTTATTAGGAAGAAAGGTATTTCAACAAGTAATGGAAGACAACAATAAACATTTTCTGGAGATTGTTAATGAAACCATAGGTTAAATACTAAAAGTGGTAATTTGATGAATATTATTGAACTGGAGTGGGAAAAGGTATTATATGCTGAAGTAAATGAAAAAATAGATGTCATTTTTAGTCAGTATATTCAGAAAATGACCACTGAAGTGGATGTTCAGGAGGACATTATTAATAACATTTTATTACAGCTTGATGCATCTGAAAGAAACAACAAAATACTAAATGAATTTCTTGAAAGCATATGCTAAATAGAAACAAAACTTGACTGCTGAAAGAGAAGAATTACAGAAAGAAAACAGTGACGTACTTTTAGCATTGAAAAAAAAAACTAAAACTGAAAATGAAGAAAGTAGCAAAGAGCTGGCATTTCTTATAAAATAAATAACATGCAAGGATGTACATTTGCAGACCACACTTTATGAAAAACAGGATTTGACTATTGAAATAGATAACCTGAGCAAGCTATCAGCAAACTGTTGTTAACAGTGGAAATGTATAAAAGAAATAAAGCAGACAGTTGTCAATGATAACCAAATGCTATCTTTGGAAAACAATAATTTACAGTGCAAAAACAGTGGTGGTAATTCAGTAAAGCATACACATTTTTTTTTCTTGTAGGCATCGCTCTGTGATGTCTACACAGCCATGAGCATTTTTAGATTCAGCAAGCACTGCTGAGTGATGCACAGGCAAGCGCAAACAGGGAAAATTCTGTGGACTGCAAATCGTCTCATAAGCAGGTGAATCTCATGCAAATGGGGTAGATTGAGTGATTCAACAAGCAGAAAGGCTTCAGTTCAGACTCAGTGTCAGTGTTCATAGTATACACAGAAAAATTCCACATACAGGAGTCTAGACATAAAAAAGGGGATGTAAAACTGCAGAAATGTGGACATAAATCCCCTGAAAATGTTATACTACTTACACATATGTGCAAAGCTATTACTGTGGATATCAGAAAGAGAAAGGTAATAAGGTAAATTAATATTTTTTTAATAATTTCCTCACGTTTGCACTTTGTGCTACAGTGTGCAAACATGCTCAATAGAAAACTAAAAAAAAATAGGAAAAAATAGATTCTATAATATTTGACAGAAATTTATTATAGAACCTTGCGTTGGGTCCATACAATGGTGCATTACTGCTGTTGCTAAGGTCATAGGGCTATGAAGCGTATAGTTTCCAGGATATCAGCAAGGATATGTATGCAAATGAGGTGGATTTATTGAATAAAAAAAGGAGTAACCATGTCCACATATCCCCTTTGTGTAGGCTCTTAGACCATGTTGATGTTTACACGGGATGTGGCTGACACCAGGGTTGTGTGTCCTGTCACTTCTAGGCTCTTTTAAGCTCAGGTGCACTTATTTGCATGGCACACCACACTGTGCACTAAAATAGGGCCATTAAATTATGTTAATTATATTGTAGGCAGGTGGAATGCATCATAGTTAGCCAATCTCACATTCTGGACCCACAGCAGACCTGTATAAAGTATGCATACGCCCTACATTCTGATTTCCCCCCCAATACTCTGCACCATTGGAGTACAGACCTGGAAATTTTAACTAAAAGAATGCTAGGGGCTGCTGCAGGTCTGCTACACCTGTATGTACTAGATGCTGAGGTCAGTGCTGCTGCTGATGCTGACAATAGGCCTAGACAGAGACGGAGAAGAGTGTTCAGGCCCAGGGTAACCTTCCAGGAGCTACATGAGCTGGAGATTGTAGAGCACTACAGGGCGGACAGGGACATATTACAGGAACTCACTGAGCTCTGCCATCCTCAACTCAGAGCCAGAGCCAACAGAGAGGAACCCATCCCATTGGAAACAAAGGCATGTATATCCCTTAGGATACTAGCTGCAGGTACTTTCCAAAGACCAAATGGGGACATGATGGGGGTCTCACAGGCATCTGCATCCAGGATACTCCACCAGTTCCTGGATGCTATGCTACCACATGCCAGTAAGCACATATCTTTTCCCCTCTCCCCTGAGATGAGGGCCAGCATTATGCATCAGTTCTACCATGTAGCACTCTACCCCGAAGTACTGGTGTCATAGATTGCACTCATGTACACACCAAGGCACCACCTGGTGGCAGGGTAGAGTCTACATTAACCACAAGGGGTACCACTTCATTAACTGCCATGTCATGTGCAATGCCCAGGGGATTATCCTGAATGTGTGTGCTGGCAGCTGTGGCAGTTATCATGACTCCCGTATCTGGTGCACATCACGGCTGTACCAGATGTTTGCTAGGGGAGACATTCCACATGGCCATTTACTGGGGGATGTTAGCTATGCCCTGGAACTGTGGATAATGACACCCATCAGAAATGTACACACACCCATGGAAGAACGCTATAATGAGGCTTACGCACAAACTAGGAACATCATAGAGTGCGTGTTTGACCTTCTGAAGTCACAGTTCTGGTGCCTCGATATATCTGGTGGAGCCCTGCAGTACTCTCCATTCACATGTGTACATACAGTATATTCATAGTATGTGCTTTGCTACACAATCTGATCCTGTAGAAATAGCTGCAGTAGGATCAGCATAGGGAAGGAATACACAGCCCCTCACCAGTGCCTAGGTGACCACAGCCACACTCACAGGAGAACTCAGAGGAGGAACACCCTGCTGATTTCCCTGTAGGCAGACAAGGGCATGCTCAGTATGCCCTAGCTTTGGCTAAGTGACAAGACATAGCACATTCTCTGACAACCTAGGGACCTAGAGACTGACACCTTACTCCTACTCACATACAGTAATTAAAATTGATGCTAGGCAACCCGCACAACCTGTACCTATCCATGTATTGGCTGTGTACTGCTTGCATAAGACAGAGTCAGCCTTGAGCTACAGTTCTTTTAATTGTTGCATTTGTAAGGTAAGTCTCTAACCTGCACAGTACTTGTAAGGATTATTATGATATGGTATTTTATGTATGAATCTGCTACATTTATGCAAGTAAATATAGTGGGCTATTTGGACAGAAGTAACATCCACATGGAACTAGAGATACCAATTCCATTATCATGTATCCTTTAATATTCACTAGGCCTCATGCATGGAATATACAGTACAGCACTCAAGGGAGATGTTACACAGTGGGGTTACATGATATTCGGACTACTGTGTATCTCAGCAGAACATGCAATGTTTTTCCCCCACCCCCGACACAGCAGTGTTCCCATATAACTGCTTTAACAGTAACTCATCAATGGTATATCAGCAGTCCAGATAGTCTCAGGGCAGTAGGAAAGAAATTGATTATACATTGTATGTCTCACTTAACGCAGGAATAACAACGTACATATTTAGGCTGTTGATTGTGTGATGAATGACCACTTTCTGTCAGGCAGCTTGTGTGGCTCAGAGGACTAGGGAAGTTAGCATGTGTGATGGAGTTGATGGCTCTAATCTAGAATTATCCACATCTTTTGGATGTGAGGCATTATTATGTTGTTTTTTTACAAACTGTCAGTCTGTGTGTGATGTAACATTAATCTCTGTCACATTAATTAAATCAGACAGCTGAAGAATGATCTGGACAATTTGAGTGAAGTGCAGTACTGCAGAAACAGGGACAGATGTCATTGTCTGTAACACATAAAATCCCAGAATTGAGTACAGGTAGGTGTGGGCTGGAGTCAGTTTATAAATAGTGAGAATCCCACTAGGCATGCTCACACACTTAGTTAAACAGAGTGCAGTTCTGTTGCTCCTTGCACAAAATGGCCTGTTCTATACAGATATGTCTGTACATACATATATATATATATATATATATATGCATATCTGTCTGTCACTATATCTCTTTCTCATAGATAGTATATATCTATCTCTATGTATATACAAATATATATATATATATATATATATATATATATATATATATATAAATATATACTTAAAACAATACATCTCAGTCTCTCCCCTTATAGCTACATAACACACACACACACACACACACACACACATATATATATATATATATATATATATATATATATATATATATATATATATATATATATTATACACACACAGCTACATTTATATATACATTCCTGTTATATACATAAATATGTATATGGATGTCTGTATTGTCTCACATATCCTGATAATGGTAAGTATAGCTGTACTATGACGCATCTCTAATGTTGCACAAAGGATCCAAATTAAGGGCTAAACAGTACATAATGCACTTACCTACAGAACCCTGTGCCTGCTGGATATCATCACACATACAGCAACAGGTGAATGGGTAGTGTAACGTATAATGTTGTCTATGCATGCATGGACAAGGCACATTATTCCTGCCCACAGGCTTGCCCATCCAAATGCAAACAGCAACATATGGCTAAACTGGTAATTGTAGCCATATAGCTAGGATAAATAACAGTTATCTGACTGCTAGGCTACTAGATGCAGATAACAGTATAAAGCAATGTTACTCTGCAGGCCACAGACACTGTTCAGCACAAGCCTAGTTTATGTAATCCACAAGTAGTTTGTCTGCAGTCATATATAAAACAGATGTCAGCTGTGGTGCGTGTGCTAAATATTGTGATCTATAGTGTGTGAGACTAGATAGGTAGAGGTTCAAATCTCACTCCAAGCCACGTGTGTGTGTGTGTGTGTGTGTGTGTGTGTGTGTGTGTGTGTGTGTGTGTGTGTGTATATCCCCTTGCAAAACAACTGAGAATCCCTCATTGACTACCAAACTGCAATGGTTCTGCACTTGTTGGCCCTGTAAGTTGACGATGGCATCCAAACCGCCCTCTTCTACAAGGCCTACTGATGTCATCAGGTTATGAGTACATTGATTTTGGGTGACAGTGCCCTCAAGCATGACATATGATTCCCTTCTTACTACTGGGGAGACATGGTGATCTAAGGTACATTAGGTGTAAACCTGTGTGGCCAGGCCTGTGTGCCCAGGTCTATCACCCCTGAGTATGTACATCGGGTGCTGCTACTGATGTGCTACTTACCAGGAACATAGGTGTTACCAATGGAAATGATACTACATAGAAATTTACATGGGGTTAACGGCAATTAGTATGTCAACAGGCATTTGTTCAGCAATATACTCTTGTAGGATATTGACATAACTCACAGATTCTATGACCGCTCACAGTTTGTATGCATCAGCCAACGTTGTCAGCCACAGACATTTGGGTTTTGCTTATATCATGGTTAAATGGATTCCAAGCAGTAGAGGACCCAGGACTGATCCCCGTTGAACACTGCTGGTTACAGATCAGCTATTTGAGGCAGATTCCCTTATTTTGAGTATGTGCTCCATCAGTGAGCCACTTAGTCACCCCTATAATGATATTACCGTCGATGCCTAATTGGGTGATTTTGTCAATGATGCCTGAGTGGGGGATATAGTCACATGGCTTGGCTAAGTCCAGGGGATTGTATGCCATGATCTCCCCTCATCCATGTCTTGGTGACTGCCTCAGACATGTCCACCAGGTTTAACACCCATGATCATCCTTTCAGAAATCCAAACTGTATACAGTCATCTGTTTGTAGATTATATATATCTTTGCTGATCAACTCCATGATGATCTGCCCCATAGGCTGACAGATATGCCTACTCAGGCAAATAGGTCTATAGCTGTGGTGGTCAGTAGATGTACCAACTTTGTGCAAGAGGATAACACTTCCCATTGTCCAGTCAGATGGGATGCAGCCAGTGGTTACAATATGACTGCAAGGAGTTCCCAATGGTATTAGTAATCCTTGTTGGATTCCATGTAGGATGCAGCCTGAGATGTTTGCATGTCCAATAGATGCTGTGTTTCCTCCATTGAGAGGCCAGTTACAACCTGCTCTGTAGATATAGATAGTATGGGACAGGTTGTAGGGATGTCATGTGGCACATGTGGTGGAGACAGGGGAGTGAATTTGACTCAGAACATGTGGGACAACAGGTTAGCTATGAGTACAGACTCATATGTTTTATCATTAAGTACAAGTTCACCAACAATCTGGGCCTTTCCTCTAAGGTTACACATGTAGCTACACTGTGCATTGTGGTTGTCCTTTGTGGGGAAGGTTAATTTTGTCACATACTGTTTCTGTATGACATCACAACAACACTATGTGGTTATTTTAGAGTGTGCCTCCATTTTAGGGGGCACCCTCACTCCAACTGTCACACAGCAATGTCCATCTCTTATTGTCTAGCCTGCAAATGGCAGTTGTGTACCAGGTAGGTTTGCTATGGCATGATGAGCTTGTTTTCCCCATCAGGTACAGCCAAGTCTATACAGTTGTACTGGTGCTTACATAAAGCACTGGTGTACAGCTTTGCATACTTGTCTGTCTCATCTGAACGGCGGTACAGTCAAGCTATGTAAACCATCCCATAGAAGGTAATAAATTGCTTTGTTGACATTTATTACTGTATTTTCTTCAGGGGGGTGTAGGTGTGAAACTTAATTTTAATGAGACTGATCTGTGGTCAGATCTCACCAGGCAATACCTCACAGTGGAAGGACTGCAGTAGTTACCCATATTGGTAAACACCCACTGCAGTACATTGGCTCCTCTTGTCGGGATACCATGCCACTGGTCCAGGGCATTGTAGTGAAGGACATAGACTAACCTTTGGGCAAGTGAGCTTAAGCATGACTAACCAACACAGTTGGTGGTTACTTAATGTAACCCCAAACCATGTGTACTGATGTATCTTGATAGACACAAGTACATTCAAATAAGCACAATGGGTACTGGAATTCATGGAGCTGCCCTTTAGCTGGCAATGGCTTGATTAGGTGCCCTTCCAGCCATGAATAGCACCTGCAGTCTCTCCAGGAAATCACACTGTTCACCAATTCACATGTGTATCTATCCTTAATGGATATGTATACACCACCTGCATTACCTTGCACACTGTCAGTTTGAGGTCTGCACATGTGGTAGGATGTGTTATCTGGTATGGCTGTGGTGCTGTCTACAGCCTTGACCCAGGTGTCTGTGATTGCAGAAATGTCTGCATATTCCAAGGTGGAGACATCTGTCACAGATTGGGGTTTAATGTTGCCATTCCTAGCACATAACAGCATAACCATGATGTATGAAGATGGCATTCTCATTGGAAAGTTTTCACTCCAGGCAGTGCATATAAGATGCACTGTGGGGATGTCAGCAGCCTTTGCCAGTACTCAACATCCCAGGGGTGACAGATGAGGACCATCTCTGGCACAGTATTGAGGTGTATTGAGCAAGTCAACCCAGATGGACATGTAGTGGATCCCCTTAAAATGACACCACATCCTAAGGCAATTATTGACATCCATTATTTTCTGTGTGTATTGAGCCATCATCCTAGGTGAGGGTCACATGCAGCTAAAAGCTATTGGCATACCTGCGACAGACACAGAGTGTCTAAGTTCAGTCATGTGTCTGCATGCAGTCTGGTGATGTATGTCCCGAGTCATACACACCTGCAGGAACTATGATGTCATCAGTATGTTACCTGATATTCACTGACTTGTGTCAATGGTGTATTGTGTCAACCCACAGACAGCTAAGTGTGACCTTTCCCATATGTAGCCTGGTGACATGGACACTGGTGAGACAGTGGTGCATGAGCTATTATGGTTACTGTGATCTCCAGATGTATGATTATGTGTACTGAGCTTGCATACCATTTTCCGAGGTGTCTGTTGTTTGGGAATGTGTCTGGTAAGGAGCTCCATATATGCAGGTGTATGTGCTGTGGGTGTGGGTGGAGCAGGAGGTGAGCTGTGCATGTTGGCAAAATGCTCATTGCCATATGTATCAACACCATGAAGTCAAGGTTTGTAATACAGTCACATATTTCACACATTGTGTTTGTGTGGCATGGGAGTACAAGGATGGGGACACTTTCCCCATCTCATCAGCAGTCATTGATAATGCCATTAGCAATATAGTCATGTTTGTGTGTACGTCACAGCAGGCCATCATGAGGCAGTGTCATGACAGATGGTGATATGTAACATGCTGTCACCTTTATGTAAGTTCTCTAAGGTAGCACAGCACCTGATAGTGTGCCATAACATGGTTGTGTGATTACAATGCTTTGCCAGGCATGTGGTCCTTGGATTAACCATAATCCTGTTATTAGGCATTGTTACAATACCATACCTACAAATGTGACACTGTTCAAGTCCAGCAAAGTTAGGGTCATGCTGCTACACCCTTGGGGTTGACAGCCTGAAACACAGTGTTTGTAGGCACTCTTTGCAGTGAAATGTGGGTGTCTGTGCATGCACACAGGACTTGTTCAACTTTGCAGACATGTCTTTGACCTTGCAAGTCTACAATGCCTGTCAAGCAACCAGACAGCAAACTGGATGTTATGTGACATGATGTACATAACTGTAAGGGATGACCTATGTAGGACATGTGGCAGGTTGCACACTTTGGCCAAACAGTACTCTACAGTTGGCCTCAGAGCCATGCCATTCAGATATCCACCATTAAGCTGTTGAAGGGCAGGATGCATGAATTGTGGTCAAATTGTTGCATAACATGGATCACTGCCACTGTGGTGCTTGTTTGAGCAACCTTGAACAGCTATGTTGATGGACATTGCACATTATATCGTGACACTGCAGCTATGCTCCCAGTCAACGTCTAGTCAATACCCTAGTAAAATACCACCAACCCTTGAGTAGAAGGCATAATACATGCAAAAGTCAATTGATTGCTCAGGTTGCTAATCAAGGCATTTACCTGGAAAAGGGTATGTGAAGCCTACAGAGCCTTGCATGACATAGGACAACTGTGTGGATGAACTAACAGGCTGTGTTCTGTTTCTCATCATGAGCTTCATAGTAACATTTTATATTTGTTGAGAGAAAATGTATTGGAGCATGGTATCCCAGGAGTGAGTGGCTGTGGTGGGACAGCATTAGTAGTAGCCTGGTACCAGTAATTCAGGGAACTCCCATGCTTTCTGTATTCTCCATAAGGAAATTGTGTCCTTTTAGTACACACTGCTTGAGTAGTGTCCAATTGCAGAATACCTATGTAAAACCTCCCGCCTCACCTTCACAGAGTGTATGTATTACCTTTCCCTGTACAGTCACAGACACCTTGGATGACTATTTTCTCGGAGAACATGATGTAAGTACTTGCAATAGTTAATTGCACAGAGGGCAACTAGAATTCAGTGCCACGCACTGTTTCCAGATCTCTCAGTCATCTGATATTTAAAGCAATGACATGAGGTATCATGGAAATGATCAGTAACAATGTCATACACTTACAGACCCTGTACCAAGCACAGCTTGTTTTGATTAAGGGCAGATCCTGCCTACCCTAACTGGTGGACCTCATTGACTGTTAAACTATGTAATGGATGAAGGGAATATGACTCACGCCATCTACCATGGCCTGACAAGGCATTTGACAATATTAGGCCATCAGGCATTGCTGAAAACCTGCATAGGTCATTTACAAAGTAGTATGTCAACTGGTGGATAGCCAAGTGTCTGATAGTCATCATCCGGGAAGATATCATTGGGTAGTCCACTGCTACAATGAGACCAGTCACCAGTAGACTTCCCTCAGAAATCATTCATGGAGTAACCCTGCTAGTCATTCCCTTCTCTGCAGTCATGGCCACTGTCAGTGACCTCTGACTGACTAGATTTGTAGATGCTTGCAAATTAGGAGATGACACTGAATCCCACACAGAACCAATAGTTATCCAGGATGGGCTGAGACACACATCCACTTGTTGTCAGAGCCACTGAAAAATAGTAAATGTCAAGGAATGCGCAATACTATCCTTTTGGAAGTCATCCACCCCTGGAAAATATAATATTGCCTGCACACCGCAAACAGTTGAGCCATTACTCAGGGACCTATGGACACAGAGAGTGATTTAGCCTTTGACTGTCACTGGTCATTAAGCTGTGGGGATTAATTTAGTTTTGTACAACCTATAGAGAAAGGAATGGCATGTACATCCCAGACTGTTATTGTTATACTGTATTTGGCACTCATCACGCCTATCATTGAGTGCAAAGGCACCTTTGCTATGTCAGTACACAGGCATATCTTACAACTGTAAGACCCACAGAGGTTCCATGGTAAACCAATACATAGTGTAGATAACATGTCCTATGCAGACCACGTCAAGGCCATGAATGTGTAGTCTGTCTCTTACATGCTTTGGAGGGGAGGTGTATGGCTGACACACAGGGACATGTGAGATCCCACTGTGTACCTCCTACATATCCAAGAGAGGACTAACACATGTATTAGCTGTTCTACACACCTGCGCCTTCATTGTGGTATAAATAGAAAATTCTGGAGAGAATGATATGTAACCCACACAAAATGAATTTCATTCAAATGAGTTTTCAGTAAAGTGAGCTTTCAGTCAATTGTGCTCAGTCAAATGAGTTTCAGTGAAATGAAGTAGACCCATATATATATATATATATATATATATATATATATATGCATATATATATATATATATATATATATATATATATATATACATATACACACACACACACACACACACACACACATATATATATATATATATATATATATACACACACACACACACACACACACACACACACACACACACACACACACACACACACATATCACACACATATATGTATATATATATATATATATATATATATATATATATATACACACATATACATATATATATATATATATATATATATATATATGTGTGTGTGTGTGTGTGTGTATGTGTGTGTGTGTGTGTGCATGGTACAGTCCACAGTGTCACGAATGATATACATGCCATTAATGTTGTGAAACACCTATGTATGTAGTGTGTTCATTAGCAGAACAGGTAGCACAAATGCATCTGGTATAACAACTTGATTGGTGTTCCACACCATCAGACAGTCCTGTATATTCCATAAAAAGAATACTTAGGTATGTCCAATAAGCTGTGTGGCAGGTCACTGTGACAAAGGTGATACACTTCAGTTACACATCACTGAAAGATGTGTAGGGAGGTACATGAAGAAGGGTGCATTGTACTCAGTTATTGGTGTGATGAAGACTGGGAAATATGAAGGTATTACAGCCTCTGATTTGGATGTCCTTCACATACCCAGTACATCTGTTACATTCAAGGTAATAGTCAGCACTCTGGCCACATGCTGGTGGATGTTCCACTTTCCATGTACCCCAAGACACAGGTCATATATACCTATTGGTCTGATTATAGGGCATAATGTCAACATTATACATGGATTGTGTTTTTTTTCCACAACTTAACAAATCCCCCCATGTTTTCTTGTCATTGCAGGTGTTGTCATGGCTGTGGCAGCAGTTTTTGGAATGTGTTGATATTGTCTGTATTATACTATTATCACAATTGGAGTCAATGATTGCCAACAGTCTGTAGGCCTTCAGGCAGCTGTTTGGACACAGGATGTGTATGCCATCTGTGATGTCCATCACTTAAATAATGGACAGGAAAGGGCCTATCAGACAGCCCTGATGCATGGACCTGATCACTAGACCTGAGATATAGGTTACTTCACACATTTCAACATAGAGAGATGCCATATATGTGATACACTGGTCTACCTACTTGGTGATATAGCTGTTTATGTCCACATATGACTGTGTTGATTGAATACCTCAGTGTGGATTTGTGTCAAACACCTTGATCCGGTCAAGTTCCACAAGATGATACTGTTGTCATCATGCATGCCCTCGATGACCTCTTTGAGGACATCTATCAGATGTAACAGACATGATTTTGCATTAACAACTCACGCAGATCTGTTGCACACAGCTGGAATATTACTAGTGTCCATTTAGAAGAGGTCCATGATGACATATTGGTCTACCTCACAGTTGAGGAGAGTCAAGATGTCTTTATACATGCATGCATCACATGCTGTTCCCCCCAACTCAGATGGCTGCATATTGATGTACACCCTTCTGTGGGAACATAGCCCATGTGGAGGGTGTGTTAATGTACATATTCAACTGTATCAGGAAGGTGTATGTCTTGAGTCATGCCATAGGTGATCTGTGATGCTGTCACAGCCCAGTGATTCCATGTGATAGGCCTTGATGAAGTTAAGACAGTGCATACTGCCTATCATGATCTGGCCTAGGGTTTTGACACGATTCCCCAAGCAGGTATCATTGACAAACCCTCCCAGCTGGGGATTAATCCTTACATCAATCAATGGGTAACCAATTGGCTCACAGACAGGACACATACTATGAAAGTTAGTGAATCAATCTGTACCAGCAGAGTTGTCACCATTGGCAAACCCCAGGGATCTGTGCTTGGCCTTTCAGTGGTTGGACTCTATTTCTTGACAGTTCAGGCTAAATTATATGGCTTTTGGCTTACCAAGTTTGCTGATTCTTGCATATTGAGTCAATTATTGAGTCCACCAATAATGATAACATAGTACCAGAAGAAGTAACACAGATAAATTATTGGTGACAAAGGCACATAATCTACAAATAAATGCAGAAATCTGTCTTTTTTATGTTGTTCATCTGAAAAGTAAAATTCCATGTTAATCACAGCATTGGCAACAGTCCTGCTGTGCTAAAACCCAGTGATGCATGCACTGGGAACACATGTGGATAGCAATCTGAACTTCAACCACCAAGTGTCCCCACTGGTATTGAAAGCCTATGTTGTGTACATCATAAGTCACGTCATGATAATCAGATCTTAGGATTGTATGACAGCACTGTACTCAGTCCTTATCAGAACACTAATAGAGTATAATGCTGTATTTTGCATGTACCTCACCAGACACATGCAGCAGATGGAGAGACCACAAGGCTTTCTCATAAAAAAACACAGAGCCTACAAACCATGCCATGATGTATGTGGATAGATTAAAAGCCATGTCACTGCAATATGTCTCGCATAAGATGAGGTGGCATCTACCTGGCCTCCAGATCCAGTCTCTGACCCTGACCTGGTGGGAGTATTGCATATCCACAAATCTGATATAGCTGATGACATCAGCAGTGCATGTTGAAAAGAACAAGATAATAACAGTGTCCCACATGCTGGTGTAAAATTCTTTCTGTAATGTCAATTAAGAGCATGCACACACACACACACACACACACACACACACACACACACAGTTGACTGCAATGAGAATAGAACCCGTACTTATCTAAGTACACAGACTACAGAACTCAGTACTTTACACAAGAGCCATGGCACACGTCTGACTTGGAGTGTATCAGCCAGCACTTTATAGCTGATGATATCAGTAGTGTATGTTGAGGAGAATAGGGTAATAGTGTCCCACGTGCTCGTGTAAAATGCTCTCTGTAATGTCAAGCAACAGTACACACACACACACACACACACACACACACACACACACACACACACACACACACACACACACACAGACACTTGACTGTAGTGAGAACAGAACCCATACCTATATAAGGTAGGCAGACTACAGAACACAGTACTTTATGCAAGTGTCACAGCGCAAGTTGGAATTTTACAAGAGTGAATGTCAACTTCTGGTAGATGACATCAGTAGGCCATGTGGGAGACAAGATGTTTGGAGGCCTGCATAGTTTCATAGCTTCACACGTTCATAGAAGGCTACTAGCCTAATGGCTCTAAGGTGTTTACAAGCTTAGCTGTATAAAAACACAAGTATCTTTATTGAGCATAGTTAGATGGTCATTGTTAGCAGATCAATTTTGTGAGGAGCATCAATTAGCCCTGTCCATGAGGGACATAGGTGCCACCCCAGAGGTGACTTTACTATCACCCAAACAGTTATCAAGGTTACGCTCGAACAGGGTCATTTAGGAGCATTGTTTCACATGCAGTAGGAGGCTATTACAGAGGAGTGTCAATCAATGGGGGATATATCTGTCTCTCCAGCATGTTCTGTTTATGTCACATGCTAGGTTGAGAACCCTGAATCAAGTTATTCTTGTCCCATTTGATTTGCAGATGTCCAGAATTTCCAGTAGGGCACGGTCTGAGACTGCTCTGTAGGTCAGGCACAGGTCACCTCTCAGCAGCCTGCATGGTACTGAGTAGAGTGACAGGTCTTTCAGTCTTTCCATGTATGTCATGTTTGTAGGCCCTGGATTCTCCCAGTCACAAACCTCCATGTTTTCTCCAATTGCTGCAGGCGTCTGGTGAGGTACAGAGAGAATTGAGCATTGTACTCAGTTAGTGGTCTGATAAGGGTAGAGTACAGCAGACCTATGCCTCCCTGGTCTTGGATGTGATGTCCATATGTATGAGGCGTGCAATGCAGAATGTGTGTCTCACCACTATAGACACATAGTGATAAAAGCGTAGATTGCTATCAACATGTATTCCCAAGTCTCACAACACTGTGTTTGAAGTTAGTGGGGTGCTATGTATATCATAATTAGGAGGGGTACTTCATTGCCAAAGGGGACAGTGAGGCATTGTATGCTTTAAGGTTCAGTCTGTAAGTTTGCCACCAATCATTTGTCTGTGTCAGCCCCTTCTGTAATATGTTACCATGATTGGGGGACTCTATATGAGTACATCCAGTCAATAGTTATCTGCAAACTTGGTAAAACACAGGCCAACAACCATTACCTGAGCTTCAGAGGAGTAGTTTCCAAACAGTTGAGGGCCCAGCACAGATCCTTGTGGTATTCCACTGATTAATGCAGTTCCCAACTTTTAGAGTATGTGTTATGTTGGTGAACCAGTTTGCTATCTATCTAGCAATGTATGGCTTAATTCCCAGATGGGAGATCTTTACTATGAGACATGAATAGGTGATTGTTTCAAAGGCCTTGGATAACTCAACATAGGGGGTATGTCCTGTTATCCCTCATCCAGGTCTTTGGGGTCAATATCAAAGAAGTTCACAAGGTTTAATAGGAAAGATCTACCCTTGAAAAAAACAAAATGGGTATAAGGTCAAGTACATTGAAGGTCACCTATGTCTCTGCAGAAAAGGTCCATGCTGATTCTTTCCATAACATTGCAGATACGGCTTTTTAGGCTTATGGGTCAGTAGTTGTAGTTCTACATGTTACCAGATTGATGTGCATTGCATATCACATAACATTTGCTATCACTTTCTGTAGTGTAGGTGACATATGTGTGGAAAAAGTACTGAGACACCAGGGTTGCAGTGCTTGGGGTGGGTTGTCAACACATGGCTGTATTGTAAATATGTGACATATTGTTTGATAGGGCCTTTAGTTTGTTATATTCCCACATGTAATTTCATGTCATAGACAGGAAATGGACAGTAAACAGCAGTAATACATAACAATATTTACTTTTCCATAGTGCTACGAGCAGCAGGTTTGCCAGATGGTTGGCAAAGTGTATACACATGTAAGATACATGTTTGTGTGTAACTACGCAGGGTACAAATGTGAGCTGCATTGCTAAAGTCTAACAGTTAGTATTGTGTCTATAAAACACACTTGCTGCTTAACTGACTCTGTGGCAGCATGTGCTAATGTATTGATACATTTCTTTTTGGGCCCAGGTGGTACTGGGTTCGAATTCAGGTGCATCTAATACCTTTAAATACTTTTACATAAATATTGTTAAGGCAATGACATGAAGTCTTTATAGTACATGTGTTGCTGTGTGTGGGGTTAAGCAGTATAGCACTGAGGTAATCACAGCATTTTGGGTTGCTGCACATTGGTGCATGATGCGCACTTCTGTGCAAACATACAGTCCAAAAGTGAAGGGATCCATTGCTATTTCTTCAACTTATATCTGTTGTGTGTGATTCTATTTTTTGTCTAGATTAAAGTGGTGAAAATTAGGTAGATAGGAAATTGGTGAAATGGGGAGCAAGCAGAGGGAAGAACAAAGGGAAAGTAGGACAGGAATGTCCAGGAGGGAGGTAGGAAAGAACCATAGCTATCCATTTCTGTAACAGTGTAAATTGAAAATATGTGCAGAATATTAACTGAATTTGAACCGTCACCTCCAGAGACAGAGGTGACCACAATGCAATAATGTTGTATAGCCAATTGGAATGAATCAAGTCTATCAAGAAGACACGTGCAAAATGGAGAACTACGTATGGGGCAATTTTTTTTTTTTTTTTTGGTGAGACATGTGCCCATTTATTTTTTTATTTGAGAGAGAGAGAAGAATGTTGGGGAAGGGATGTAGGCATCTCTGGGCCAAGTAAGTTGGGTTGGTGAGGAAGCAATTGCAAACAGGCAAGACAAACAAGACAAGTGACAGTGACTGTGATGGACACAAAAGGTTGGGGGACACCATGATTGGAGTGAGCATGGGGACAACCCGGGCCCATGGCCATCACGCTTTCAAGTTTGGAGACAGTGAGAATTGAATTTTCACCCATTGGACTGTCATCACTGTCACCTTACTCCACAGTTGGCTGGAGTCATTGGTGTTGTTTCCTCCTTTGGAACATGAGGAAGAGCAGCCTTTCCCTCTGGTATAGGCATGTACCAATGGTGCAGTGTATCACCCTATGCACCATCCCTGACAACTTGCTGAGGGTGATGAAATCACCACCTCCGCCACTACTTCCAGAGGGTACCACTGGATCAACCTCTGGTGCAAGACTACCTGTGGGTGCAGGTGGTGCAGGGGCAGCAGAGGCAGTGCTGCCAGGTTGGCTTCCATACATGTTGGGCATCGGTGCTAGAGCCAGTAGAGTGGGGGAGGCTGATCCAATGGGGCTGGCATAAACAGCTGTGCTGTGGAACATTTAGTGATATGGTACACATGAATTACATGGGCACATTTTGATGACTCATAATAAAAATAAAAAAGACGATAACAAAATAAAATAAAAATAAAAGGAAAAATATTAAAAAATAAAATAATAAAATCAAAAATATATTATTTATAAAAATAAAATAAAATAAAAATAAAATATAACATTTTTTTAAAAACAAAATAAAATAAAAATAAAGAAAAAAAAGAGAGATATGACTTGGGGTGAGAGAAAAAAGAGATACGATTGGTGCTATCATATGTGACATGCAATTCATTAATACAATTATACAACTCTATTATCTTATGTTTTGCATTTAAGTATACCTCCTAATAGAAACACACAATACTGCAGACGGCTGCACATAATCCTTGAAATGTGCATATAGTGCACATATACATGTTCCAATTATACAGATTACAGCCTACAGCAGTGCATTTGTGCCACTTGTATAGAGGTTTTAATTTAATGTAAATATTATTGAAGACATAACAGTATGGTATAGTTGTGAACTATGGTAGTTGAACCCACAACCTATGACTGCATTCTAATATTGTACTCTTACAATTGGTTTGTGCTACAGACTAATGCGTGTGTACTTGCTTTTACAGTTAGGATATGCATGCTCAATCTAATAAAACTTTATAAAATACCAAAAACAAGCTATTTTAACTTTTAATGCTACAGTAACACTTATCTTCTGCTGCATACATACCACTTGTTTCCCTTCAGTCTCTCCAATCTAGCCCTGTGGGCCCAGACATTGAACTCCCAATCTCTGGCAGCTGGGGAAAAGGCAGAACAGAACAAAGGACCATTATGCATGCCAGTCTTGCTATATTTAGCTTTCTAAGTGTTACAAGTACTCTCTGTAGTTGATACTTACACAGCTGTGGGATGTCTACAGTCCTAAATTCCTCCAACCAACAGTTGAGAGTATCCCTCTTCCTCCTCTGTAGGTCATTTAAATGCCTACATTGTTCTCCAGTGCATGGGATACCAGTAGTATGGGATACAGCCTGAGCTACACTATTCCAAGCCTCAGACTTATACTGGGAGACACATTAGTCCTCCTGCAGAATCCTTTGGCTGTGGTGCTTTATTAGGAGTCCAGTAAATATCCTGGACTTCTGGACATCCCACCTCTGTGCCCTAAACCTACCACCTTCCCCACTAATGCCAGCCATGTCTACCAGCATACCTAGAGCAATGGAGACTGATGCTTTCCTGCCAATTCCACTTATCACATTTATTGGAGTACACACACCCAAGCAACACATTTGCATGATGATAAGTGGAGAGCAGCACTGGAGAGCAGTGAGGAATGCAATAATTGCAACTGGAAGGTTAATCTGACACAATAATAGTGTCTCATCCCTCATAATTAATATCAGCTCCACTATCTAAAGTGTTATAAGTGAGAGTGAATATAATGGGAAGTGAAACAACAGTAAACGTGTATTGAATATCCCGTTATTAGAACCTAGGACCATGTGTATGGCAGTCATATACTTACACTTGTTTCCAGAAGAAAGTTGAAATAACAGTTTTATTTTATTGCTATAAACTGCAATGTCACAACAGTAAAAAAAGGTTGCACACCCTGTACTAGAACTTAGGGCCATCTGTTCTCCAGCCCTACACATACACCTGGTGCCACAGGATTAGTTATCTGACTTTCCCTAATTTACTAACCATTGTTAAGGTATCTCTGTTAACTGCTGTGCAATGCCGCTTAGTGTGTTTGTGCAGTGCCCAATAGAATTAATAGAATGGATCTGGTTTCTTGTTTTGGCTGACTGGATCCTGTCTGCTTCCTGGGTGGTCCAGTTTTCCCATTTGCACACTGCTATACTTTATGCAAATGAGATAAGTACAGTCAAACCTGCCATTCATTTTTCTCCATTTCGTGTGTTTCCATTAAGCCCCGCATTGTGCAAACACTGGCCCACAAAAAAATTTAAAAAAAAACAAGACAGTAAAGGGAAAAAAAGACAAAAAATGGAAAGTGATTGAAATGAGGAAAATCACTCTGACATACACACTAGAAATGATGGTTCACATGAAATATGGCAACAGAGATCTGAATTTCATCTCTCACTCCAATGAACCTTCATAACAAAGGATGGATGCCTTATCCTTTTTTGCCACACACACACACAGCTTTTCAGCAAAAAAATGAAATCATTCTGCACTCAACCAACTGCAACATTATCTACAGTAATATTTTATTTACATTTGTTGACTGGGCTAGTCTATCTGGATATATGTCCATTTTCAGTAGAGGCCCAGGGAGAAAAGCTCCAACCAGTAGCAGAGACAAGTTTACAATATGCAGTAAAAAATTACATCTATTTAAAAACACATTGTTTAATTTGAGGATGAGATACTTATAAAAAAAGAAATCCAAAAAATATAACATTGTGTTTTTTTTTTTTTTTTTGTTTTTTTTTTTTGTTAAAGCAGTGGAGAAGAGAAGAGTTGAGAGAGTAGAAAAGAGGTTTAGAGGTCAGAGAGGGTTATATAAGGGAGAGAGCAGTGAGTTATCAGATGCTGGTTAAAGTTAATTCTTATCAGGTGGGAGTAGATGCGAGAAAGGAAAGAACAATAGGAAACAGGTTCTGGTGTAATTCTTGTATATTTGGTCTAATCAATCAGGGTTGGAGCAGGGACAAAGCTAACGGTTCTTTAGATATTCTTTAAGATGCTTTTTATATAGTTGAGTGGAAGCAAGAGAGGAAAGTTCACTAGGGAGTTGATTCCAGCTTTTTCCCACTGTGTTGGTGAAGAGTGAGTCCCCTGCTTTGTTGTTAGATTTGACAGAAGAAACTAGAAATTTGTTAGCTGAGCGAAGTGTAGGGAGATTTTTGTAGGGGGTGATTAGATTAGTAAGGATTGGGGTATTATTAGGGTGATAGAGTATTTTTTGGGTGATAACAAGTTGCTGATAGAGTAATTTGTTATCCAGTTGCAGCCATCCCAGTTGTTTGAGGTTGTGACAGTGGTGTGTTCTATAGGGGGAACTGGTAGCAAATCTGGCTATATTATTATAACAGGTGGAAAGTTTAGTAATGTTATTTCTAGACAGATTAGTATAAATTGCAGAAGCATAGAACAGGGTAGAAGATAGGTGGGTCTGAGCAATAGTAATTCTTGCTGGGGGGGGTAAGGAAGGGTTTGAGTCTGTAGAGGGAGCCTAGTTTTTTGTTGACAGTTTTTATTGTTGAGTTAATATGGTCATCAAAGCTAAGTGTGTTGTCAGTTGTAACACCCAGTAAACGGGTTGTGGTGTCAGGGACTATATTTGTGACATTGTTAGAGGTTATTATGAAATTTGGTAGAGGTGACTTAAGAGTAGGAGCAAAGAGTAGCAGTTTTGTTTTTTTAGGGTTCAGAAGGAGGCAGTCTTGCATGAACCGATTTTCAACACTGTTTAATACTGTTTGGGTCTGGAATTGGAGAGAGTTTATGGACTTGGCAGAGCAAATTAATGTTGAGTCATCAGCATATTGAATGCAAGTGGCTTGAGGAATTTTGGTATGTAGATTGTTAATAAATAATGAAAAGAGAAGAGGACCTAAAATGGAGCCTTGAGGTACTCCGATGTTTACAGGGAGGGAAGAAGAAAGGGTATTATTCCAATGGACTGCCTGCTGTCTGTTTTCAAGATAGGATTTAAACCATAGTAGAGATTGTGAGTCAAGTGATTGAGCTTTCAGGATTTCAATGAGTAAGTTGTGGTTCACCATGTCGAAGGCCTTTGAAAGGTCAATAAATAGAGCAGAAGAGAAAGTATTGTTGTTACGATTTTTGTTTATAGAGTCAGTAAAGGATAGTAGAGCGGTAGTTGTGCTATGGAATGGTCTAAAGCCATGTTGGCAGTTGGCAAGTATGTTATTATGGATAAGGTGGTCAAGTAGTTGTCTGTGTATGCATTTCTCCATTATTTTGGCAATTGGTGAGAGTAAGGCTATAGGCCTAAAATTTGAGAGCTCAGTAGATGTACCACCTTTGTGTAGAGGATGATGTGGGATACTTTCCATATGGAAGGGATTTTACTTTCTGAAATTGTTCTGTTTATAAGGATGGAGATGGGGTAGGCAATGGCTTTAGCTGCTATTTGCAGGTATTCTGCTGGAAGGCAGTCAGCAGAAGGGGTGCAGGGTTTAACTTTTTGGAGGAGTTTGGAAATTTGGGATGTAGGGACAGGTTGTATGTGAAAGGTAGGAGTTGTAGTATTAGGGGTGTTTAGAGGTGAAGAGGTGCTTGGTGGTATAGAATTGGCAAGGGTTAGAATGGCTTCAGTAAAATATTTATTGAAAGCATCTGGAATCTGGTCAGAGTTATCTTGGTTGAATCCGGAAGGTGAAGGAGTTTTAGAATAACCTGGTTGAAGAAGTTTGTTAATGCCTGACCAGAATTTCTGGGGTTGTTCTTTATGGGTTTGTAGGAGTTGAAAGTAATAGTCTTTTTTATCCCTGAGAATGTCTTTCTTGGTGGCATTTCTTAACTGTTTGAAGTAAAGATGATCTGATGGATGTTTAGAGGCTCTCCATTTGTTCCAAATTTTATTTCTGAGGAGGATCTTTGACTTAGTTTGTTTTGTAAGCCAGGGGGCAATTTTCGTCCTTATGTGGGAGGAACGAAGTGGGGCATGGGAGTTGAGGATATGAAGGAATTTTGTATTGAAGTAAGTTACTGCTTCATCTAGTTTAAGGTGTAACATGGGAGACCAATCACATGCTTTGAGTTCATTTTGGAAGGATTGAGGATTGAAGAATTTTTTGGAGCGGAAGGTTGTAATATTATTATAATTAGGACAATGAATTCTTTGCTTAATAATATAGGTAATCATGTGGTCACTAATATCGTCGAAGGGTTCCTGGTTTATAAGTATTATGATGGCTATTGAGAAGGATCCAGTCTAAGGTGGTTGCTTTATTACTTGGTTTATGGATTCTGGTAGGAGAGGTAATTATTTGAGAGAAACCGTGAAGATTTATGTGATTGGTGGGATTGGGCAAAGAGCAGGTAATCCAGTCTATATTAAAGTCTCCTAGGACAATGGTTTCCTGAGGTAGGTGTGTAGAGAGGTGATTAAGTATGTTTTCAAGTGTATTAATATTATTTCCTGGGGGGGAGATATATGCAAATAACATAGATAGATTTGGAGTTGTTAATTTGAAGCTTGGCAGTAAGGGTTTTAGCATTATTAGCTGTTGGTAGGGGCAAGTCGAAGGTGCTAACTTGGAGTCCTGATTTGTACAAAATGGCTACTCCACCACCTTTTTTGGTTTTCCGGTCATTTCTTAGGATATTGGACCCTGGAGGGATGATTTCCTGGTTGAGGGTAGTGGGTTTTAACCATGTCTCTGTGATGCAGAGAATGTCAAAGGAATGCACTTGTAAGAGTGCGTGAAGGTAGGTAATTTTATTGTTAATGCTACGGATGTTAAGGTGTGCTATCAGCAAGGAGTTTGATGCCCTATTTGGGGTAGTGCTGATGGGTGTCGTTGAGTTATTTGGGAGGTTGAGTGTATGAGTATAGGGACCTGGGTTAGGATGAATATCGCTGGCTAATAGAGGATGTTTTTGAGGATATTGAATACACTTTATAATTTTGTAGATATTGAGAGTGGATTGTTTGACAAGGAAGTAGGTTATATGGGTTGATCTATGGTACTTTGGAAGTAGGTATGTAGAAGTACAGGTTATATTACTATGTTGGAGTGTATGTCTAAGGGAAGTAGGGAGAGTTTGTTGGTTGGGAAAGTGTTCTAGAAAAGAGAAATGTTCAAAGGAGGTTAGTGTATAAGGTATAGTAAGAGCTGCAAGAGATGTAGTTAGGAGAAGAAGGTATGTATAAACTAATTTGTGTGTTGGGTCCATTAGATTGTAAATGGAAGCAGTATAAGTCAGTGGAGGGAAAGACTGAATATGGAGGTATGAGGGAAGAAGGTGGAAAGTAATATGGAAGTATAAGGGAAGGAGGAAAAAGGAGTAAGTGTTAAGTGTGGTAGGTTGGAGGGAGGTTTGAGTTACTAAAAGTAAAAGGAGGTTGTAGAGATACAGCTATGCTATATAGTGGTACAAGGTAGGGTGTGGAAGGGGAAGGGGGTGGAGCTTAACCTGAGATAAATTAAAGTAAGAAGTAGTAGAGGTGGGGGTGTGGTTGTAAAGTGGCAGGAGATTGTGATAGGGGGAAGAATAGGGAGTGAGTGTGGTAATAGAAGTATATAGTTAGGACCAGTGGGGGTGGGTGGGAATTGGGGGTAGGGTAGGAGAGCGGAGTGAGCCCGAAGAGCGGATGGAGCAGGTAAGTAAAAGATTTCCCGGAGTCAATCAGTGATGAGGAGGAAAGTCCAGAGGCAAAAGCAGTAGTCACAGGTAAGTATAAAGTGGCTTAAGTAGTTCAAGTGACAAAGGCAAAAGGAGAGGAGATGAAAAATAAGGGGATAGAGTGGAAGAAGAAGGAAAAAGAAAGGCTAAGAGGATGGAGAAGAGTTACTAGTGGGATGGAGAGGAGATACTAGAGGGAGAGATATAACAGATTAGCAGCTAAGCAAGAAGTAAAACAAGAAAACGAAAATCAGGTAGGGAATTAGTACAATTAAATGTGGTGAACTGGAGGAAAGGCTATAGCATTAAAGCTGGCAAACAATGCCACCTAGTGGGCAGACAGCAGAATACAGGTGAAGTTAGAAAAAGTAGTAGTTAGAGGTAACTCCGAAAGAGGAGTCGGGGGGGAATACACCACAGGCACAAGGACAGGGAGGGGGTCTGGCTTCTGGCTGTCTGACTCAGTGTCTTAAAAATTCCAAACAAGCTAGGTAAGAGATACCTAGAAAGGTCAGACTAAGCTTAAATAGTGGGTACAGTGAAGCTATTACTAATACACTTTAATGTTTAGGACCATGGAGGAGACATACTTTGTTTGGTTAACACAGGAAAGATTTAGTCCGAGTCAGAAGAATAGGATGAAACCATATAACTGTTATTTGTACATTTATTATATTTGGATTTAGTGCACTTAGTGGTCACGCATCCAGTTATGATTATTGCTTGCAAATATACAGCTCTTTGTTACCTCTCTGTGTTTGTTGGTCATTCTTGAAATATCTGACCAGTAATCTGAGATGTACAGTGTGTAAGCCATTCTATATCATCGGCCTTAAAACATGTGAGAATATTAACTGGAAATAATATCATATGCAGTTGCCAACAAATGAAGGACAGGTTGGATATTACTGAACACAACCTGTGAATTGTGTGCTGCTAGCTTACATTTCCAACCTTGCTTTGTATATCTAACTTGATACACCCACTGGATGTAAGGCAGCTTGCAGTGCTGTTGTGTTTTCCTTCTCCCAACCAGTAATCATTCACAGTTGCAATCCATTAGAAACAAACACAGAGGGACTGCCTACATTATGTTTACATCTCCTACATGGATCCAGGTTTTTGGGATTTAGCAACTCTAATCAGTTCACACCTCATTTGCATACTCACAGTGATAACAGCCCTGAATCTACACCATATAATAAGTTAACCGTGTTTATAGTACCAAGTAATGAAATACAATAATATGCCAGTCATTCATATTATTACACAATACACTCCAGGTTCAAGACTTACCTTGTAAATGCAGCAGTTGCCACAGTTTTAGTTCAGGGCTGACTCTGTCTGATGCAAGCAGTACACAGCCAATAAATGGGGAGGTAAATGTTGTGAGAGTTGCCTGGCATCAATTTTACTAGGAAGGTTTTAGGTCTCTATGTGGTGAAAGAATGTGCTATGTGTTGTTTCTTAGCCAATGCAAGGACATATTGAGCACTCCTAAGTCTGCCTACTCCCACAGCAGCTGGTGGTTTCCCCTATGGCTCCTCATCTGCCTGTGATGACCTTGGCATTGGTGGTGGGATGTGTGCTCCTTACCCTTGCTGATCCTGCTGAAGCTGTTTTCTCAAGATGATGTTGTGTGGCATGGCACATGCTGTGAACATTTCAGTACATGTCCATGGATTGTACTGCAAGGCTCCCCCAGATGTATCTAGGCACTGGAACCATGACTTCAGCAGCCCAAACACATGCTCTAGGATATTTCTGGTTTGAGCGTGTGCCTCATTATGGCATTCTTCAATGGGTGTGTGTGCATTTCTGATGGGTATCATCAGCACTGGTTCCAGTGCATAACCTGCATCCCTCAGTAAATGCCCTTGTGGGATATCCCCCCTAGCGAACATCTGGTACAGTTGGGAGGTGTGCCAGATATGTGAGTCATTCTAACTTCCAGGAGTGCCAGCACACACATTCAAGATGATTCCCTTGGCATTACACATGGCTTGGCAGTTAATAGAGTGATAGCCCTTTCTCTTTATGTAGAGTCTATCCTGTTCCCTGGGTGGTGCATTAAGTTCTATATCTGTGCAATCTATGGCACTCAGTACTTCAACACAGTGTGCTATACAGTAGAACTTCTTATATTTCTGGCCCTTTCCTCAGGAGTACAGGGAAAATATATGTGATCACTGGCATGCTGGAACATAGCATTCAGGCAGTGATGGAAGATCCTGGATGCTGGTGCCTGTGACATCCCCAGCATGTCCCCAGCTGGTCTCAGAAAGGTACCTGTAGCTAAGATTCTAAGCGCTACACATACCTTTGTCTCCACTGGGATGAGATCCCCTTGGTTGGCCCTGGGTCTGAGTTGAGGACAACAGAGTTTGCAGAATTTCTGTTGTGTGTCTCTGTCCACCCTGTAGCTTTCTACAATTTCCACATCATGTAGATTGTGAAAAGTTAAATGAGACATAAAAGTGCTTCTCCTTCTTGGCCTAGGTCTATTGGCAGAAGCATTAGCACAGGCTTCAGCCGGTTGCACATACAAATGAATTAAAGTAGCAGCAGCCCCTAAAAGTCTTTCCATGTAGACTCCTTTCCATGGCTGTATTCCAATAGGTTTTGGAATTTGCAGGGGAAAACCAGCACTGAGTCTACATGGTTGCTTTATAGTTTGTTGAATAGCTGCACTGTGTTGGATTGGTTGATTTGCATGCATTTCAGCTGCTTATGCTGTAATTAGCATGCCACAGTGCTTACTTTGTTTGATTGGTGGTGCACACATTTACACAGTGCTTACTGACTCTAAAACTGTTTGCCGCAGTGTGCGCATCACAGTGCAACATACACGCAGTAGAAGCAGACCATTTAGGGTTTATTGAATTTGGCTGACTATGTTTTTGCAGACAACTGTTAAAGAAAAATAAAACATAACCACTGAAAGGAACAACCTGTGACACAATAACTGATGATAACAATGGAAAGACAGTTGCAGACAGTTCTCTGTGACAAGCATACACTATGTAAAGAAAATAATGAAGTACAATCCAAAAACACAGAGCTGCTGTTAACCCTGAAAAAAATCACAGAAAGAAAAAGATGTAAAGATGGATCGGTTCAAAGTAAATGATGAAAAACAAAATTTGATTAATGAAAAGAATGAGTTGCAAAACAATATCAGTGGCCTGTAACTGATGTTAGAAACTATAACAACACACTAGACAAAAGTATATTCAAAGAATGTCCAGTATTGCAACATAATATAAGCTGGCTTACTGAACAAACTGCCACATCTGAAACCTCATATGTCTGTGAAGCAAAGAAACCAATCACAAAGCTATGTTAGGGTGAAATGTAACTAACCATGGCACAGACTTGTACGACTTTGCTAATATCATACTTCTGAAATTTGTTTAAAAATGGACAAACAAATTCAGTAAACCCTTCTAGGCAAACAGTATTACACAGGGGTAATGCACATGATGATCCTGCTGGAAAACAAGACCATCTACATATGGAAATAAATCCAGTGATGGTGCCATTTTTTAACTCACCAGTAGTGACTGACTGACTTGTATCTCACACACCTACAATTAAAGCTACTATCTAAAAAGGAATAACCTTCCAGAAACATCCAAATGCATAACATCTTATGGAGACAAAGGAAACAATAGCTTTAACATTTCACTGAAGTCCAGTGATAGGCTGTCATAGTCATCCATACACTGCCTCAGCCATCCAAAATTCCCAAATACTGTTTTGAAAAACATTATACAGTTTCAACACAGAACCATGTAAATGACCTATTCTCCATGTCTAGACTGCAACATGTCACACCTGTAACCAAGCTGGGACTGCTTTAAATAACAGCACAATAAAAATCATTTTGTCAGTATTGTTTTCTTCAATCACATCATCTTTTCAACCTTTAAAAACACTTCCATTTATGAAGAAAGAACAAATCATCAGGAACACAGTACTTGAACATACAATGAAATTGAAAACAAAAACATTTTCTGGTTCTTATGCCACTTGGCTAAATATCCAAACTGCTTGATTCTTACCAAAACACTAATCATTTGTAACGTTAATCAGAAAAAAGATAAATAAAACAGGATCTTTAAAACTTTGTTTCTTTTACTATCTGCTATAACTTGCTTGTGGAAAGGAAGGGTGGGGCATGATATGCAAATGATTTTGATACTTGTGACCTGAATGCAAATCTTTCATAATAGAAACATGGCAACCAGCACTTGCAATTATTTTTGAAGTGTGCAAAATGCTGTGGAGTGTGTATAAAGTATACAGAACTTATAAATGTTTTGTCTGTAGTGTTGTAGCATATATGCAAAACTTCAAATCACTGTCCTCTTTAGGCATCAGTGAACCCTGAAGTCACTGGGAGCCCCTGGTCATTGAGGCCTCCAATCACATCAAGTTATCTTATACTGTTATTTTGTAAAATGTCTGTTAAACCAACAAAAAAGGTAGTGCAGCAATCTTGTTTACATAACAAATTAGGTTGGTAATAATAAGTCTTTTTTATACCTCCTTTAAAATTCAAAAATACCCCTAGTCATAGTTACAGTGTGTTGCCAAGTAGCAGACTTCACAATTCCATTAACTACTTTACCACTGACATAGTATTCCAGACCTGGTTAAATCCTACTGGTAGACGTTTTCTCCACTAAAACTAACAACATAGTCAGAACATGAGCAAGTTAAGCATTAGAGATCAACAACCCAGGGTGATTGATCGCAGTATGTACCATGGAATATAAGAAGAGCTGATGCTTCTGATCTTCAGAGATGGTTTTCTCTTTCAGGGAATTTTATAAATATTGCAGAACAGCAGATACTAGAACTTTCAACTTCTTTCCTCAAGAATTCTGAGTAAAGCCAAAAATAATAGCTGAATAAAGGTTCAAAATCAGGAGCAAGCATTATATTATTCTTATTCACTTACAAAGTTAACAAAATAACACATTTTCCATCAACATACATTTTTGGATAATAAGAAGCATGAAACTCTGATGTCTGGAGTTACTGACTGTCTGTAACCCTGAATGATTTGCAAGCAAATCAAACTTTTTGCAAGGGACAGAGCAAAATTATGAGTCAAAATTAAGGACGGTCTGTAAAATCAGGGACAGTGACAGGTATGCATTACTCATCCAATAAAATAAATAAAAGTGACTTACCCCTGCTGCTGTTTGATGACTGTTGAAAAAAGGGACTGATCTGGTGTGTCATTACCAGTGTTGCACTGTGTATTGTTATTTGCTGAAATAAGTCCAAAACTAATACTATTAAGGATTATGCGTGACTGTGTGTGTGTGTGTGTGCGTGCGTGCGTGCGTGCGTGAGTGCGTGCGTGCGTGTGTGTGTGTGTGTGTGTGTGTGTGTGTGTGTGCGCACACGCGCGCACATACAAAATATTGCTGTAGGTTATACAGGGGACTGGAGATTGTGTGGTCAGTCGTTCATTAATTTTCATCACAGTCAAAAATTAGAGGTGTGCACAGGAGGTCATTATAGCTTGTGTTTAGGCTGGGGACAGTGTGCTCATTGTTTCTTTTACTTTTCTCAAGACCTTAGAGATGTACAATGAAGGTTACTATAGCTTGTCATGGAGTACTATATTATCTAGGAACAACAAAGTGGAATCATCATTTTTTTTTTTTTTACTTTCCTAACAATCATGCATCAAGTACATATATAGGCTGCTCTTTTGGGGGCTAGGGTTGAGGAGTGAGGAGGCATTGTATGCATATGCATGACAGCAGTCACTTGAAATACATGACTGTGGCCATCTGAACCTCTGCTTACATTCCAGTTTAACATCAGATGGATGCACAGGCAGTGACTGTCTTTTTTGTGGGTTACAGAAGCAGGCAATATTCCTAGATAGGATTTTTGAATTCTCACAACAACTGGCTTGCTAGTTTATTGTGAGCTACTATTGTATCACCTTTGAGCCTTAACTCTTGGGCATAACTTATGTTTCCTTGAAAGAAAAAAATAAGAATGACATTCTTTTCTTACTCATGATTTTTGTTTGGGCCACCACGGGATTAAAAGGTTGGGAAAATGCTCTAAAATGCATCCCAGAATATCTATAACACTATGGCTTCTGGGAGACCTGGCTTAACTGAGTTATTTCCTAAATGGTTATTACTGTGCTGTCTTGGTCAGGAAAGGTATGTTGAAATGATACAAGGAAAACTAAAGTTGAACAGCAACACTGAATTTCTTACCATAATCATAATTTCTGTTCAAACCATCATTGGATGAAAAGGTTGTATATAAAAAAGCAAAACTTTTAAAATGTACTTCAGAGCATATAGGGAGTTACGGCTTCTTGAAAAAGCTGAAGACTGATGGAAAATGTGGAGAAAGGAAGAAAAAGTAATGTAGATGGTATAGGAAGCCTAAGATGATGGCAGAAGATGGGGCAAGAGAGGTGACTACTCTGGGTGCAAAGTGTTGGGGAGCATGATCAGCCCATTCGGATCACTCTTTAATGCAATACTGGCTCTGTTGTGTTCTGTGTGTGGTCTAAACTAAAGCAACTGCTTGTTACAATATTGTTAACAGTTTGCCACAGTTTAAAAGTAGAAAAATATTTTCCTTCTTTAAATAAAACCTGAGCAGTCTGTGCAGGAAGGGTATAAACTTCAGCAACTGTTTGCTACATTTGTAGCAAGTAGGTTACTGCACTTTTAAATGAAATGTTTTTTTTCTTTTTTAAACTTAATCATGAGCACTGAAGCACCCAGTGTAGGCAGGCATAAACTGTAGCAACTGTTTGCTACATTTGTAGCAAAGAGTTTACTACAGTTTAAAAGAAGAAATGTTTCCTTTTTCTAATAAAATATATTAAAGGAAGGTTGTGGGCAGTGCACAGAAACAGGACCTTAATGGCTGTGGCAGGAGGGGGAAGGGGCATGTCATGTATCTAGCCACCTAGTTGGTGTGCCAGTAGAAGTAACATCTTTTTTGTTTCTCTTTTGCTGGGAGTGGTGCATAGATTTAACTTTAAAAAGATGCTCTCTTTCAGATTATTGCAGTGAAGTGCCTTTTTTTCTCTCTTCACTTGAACAGCTGTGGGGAGGGCAGTGGTTCACAGTACTGGTCCCGGGTGCTAACTGAACCAGCTATGCTTCTGGATGTGCGTATGTGTGTGGGGTGTGTGAAAAAGTAGGCAGTGCCTAGGACACCATTTCATATCATTGTTGCAACTAAATGTGAGTAACTGTGAAGGCCACTTTGTGAGATGGGCCAACACAATGTGGTAGACAGGGCTGTCGTAATTTAAGAACATTGTAGCTATATTGCACAAGTTAATAATATCACCTTCACCTACAACAACACCTAATAAACAAGCACACTTTCTACTTCGTTTCTGCCCCCCCTGCACCCCCCACACCCCCATGAATTAAATATACCAACTCCAAGATCGCACTACAGTGGAAAAAAGTTAATTTCCTAACCTCAGTGTATGATGATTGTGATACAATGAGGTTAGGAAATTAACTTTTTTTCCACTGTAGTGTGGTCTTGGAGTTGGTATATTTAATTTACAGGTACACAGAGATTATGAAATTAACATTTTCTCACTGTAGTGCGATTTTGGTATATTTAATTTAGGGGGGTGTGGGGGGACAGTGTGGGGGGACAGTCAGGTTAGAAAATTTACTTTTTTCCACTGTAGTGAGATCTTAGAGTTGGTATATTTAATTTATGGGGGTTGTTGTAGGCAGAGCCCCCCACATGAGGGTTACTTGCCCCCGGGCAGAAACGTAGTACAAAGTGTGTTTGTTAGTTAGGTGTTGTTATAGGTGGAGAGTATGCTATTTACATATGCACTGTAGTTTTCAATGTTATGAAGCACACTTTCAATGTTCTGAGTTTTCAATGTTTTGGGTTTTCAATGTTTTGGGATTTAGATGTTCTGGTCTCAATGTTATAAAATTCAATGTTATGAAATTTCAATGTTATGAAGTAGACCCACTTGTACAGGCACAAACAAAAGGCAATCTGGTGAGGAAGATTTAGAACAGACAGGAAAAAGGCAAAAGGAAATGAGGGCATCCAGCAAAGAGATGGATGAATTATCTGAGAGAAGACCCGCAATAGTCAGGCATGACTATCCAAGAAGGTATTTGTTTCTTCAAGGTAGGAGAGTGGCTTTGAATCAAGATAGATGGAGACAATTGACTGACACCGTGATCCATTTAGAAAATCAGAAAAAGGGAGTTGATGATGATTATGATGATGATGATAGGATATCTACTGGAGCCATAGCTCATGACACCAATGAGAAATCCAAGTGAAGCTGCAGAATATAATTTTAATACCACCCTGTCCTAAATTTGTATTGTTATCAGGAGGGTATTTAGCTTGCTAAATGGCCATTTCAGATGATGGAATGAATCTGGGGTACCCTTCAGTATGACCCAGCTACAGCATGCAGAATGTTTGCCACATATTGCATTCGACACAACAAGATCATGTGCCCATCTGATGGTGATGTGATACATGATGTCACTGCAACATTCCATTCCATGACCTACTTGATGCAGGTGATCTTACAGATATTAATCTCATACTTTGTGGGACTGAAACCTTGAATGAGAGATCTGGCATGAACATGAATGCTGACGTGGCCGGCATGAATTCTGATTTATTTGGTCAATCCTCAATTCTAGTGTGTCCGCTACTTTACTGAGATGCACTTGCAGTGCAATGTGCTGTACCCCACATGTCAGTACAGTAGTCCATTCCTTTCCTTGTTGCTATCCATCACTGACTTAAATTTGAGCCTCATAGCTCCTGAACTCCTGACCAGTGTACACATGGAGGTGGAGATGGCTGCTGTGTATGCCACCCTACTACACATGAGTGTGAACATGGCATTATCCCTACTCTCTAATATTTAGATATTGTGCTGTAAATTATCACTTACACCCTGCAGTAGTTATCACTTACACCCTGCAGTAGTCTGACCATTTCTAGCTGAGTCTGTGATGCAGTGGACTTAGCCTGAACAATGTGATGGCACATTTGTGGCTGAGCAGCCAATGCTTTATGTATTTCTTGAGGTATCTGTGATATGTGCCTCTGTCTGGCACCCCTTTGAACAGGTGTCATAGTGGATAATGTTACCTCTACGTTTGTGCCATCATCTAAAATGTTTTCCTGTGGCTGTGGAGACACTGCTGTTGAGGTGAATTGGTACCCTCCCTGTGTAGGCTATAGTATAATGTCTTCATCTAGCTGACTTTGTGATCCAGTGTGACTTCTTTCTGAGTTACGTACCTGCTGTAGGGTGTGTAATGCTGCCATTAAACTTGCTGGCTGTGTGCCATTTTCCTTAGGCTGTCTCATAAATACAAGTACATCATCATCATCATCATCATCAGTTATTCTGATGCTAATATCTTCCAAATGTACTGCAAGGGTGGAAGCACTTGTTTGATCACATGAAGAATTAAGTGCTTACATTATTACTTAGACAGTGGAATACACTACTATATACTTTGTAAAGACGTATTGAGGACACTTACCATGCACACTCTGTTCAATGTCTTGATGTGCAAAAGTAGAGGGTTCAACTGTTATTAGTAAATGTTATGTGCTATATGCAATCATTTAACCAGAGCCTTAATTCTCTTTAAAAAAATATGTTATGGAGATCAAACTAACCTTACTGAATAGATGTCTGCATATGCTGCTGATGTGGGTATTTGCCAGTGTCCACATCATCTGTGTCACAGTCTTCCCCACAGATGGAGAGGTGTTAAAGGAATAAGTGTTTGATATCTCCCCAGTAGTGCTACGGGCAATTGCATTCTGTCTTGTCTTTGCTCTGACATGTCCTACCATGTCACTGGCCATCTTCTTGCACTGTGTTAATGTTTAGTTCCTTCCACCTACAGCATTTATATCCCTAACCACTTGCTTCCTGGTCTTTCCCTTGTCAGCTTGTTTGGGCTCCCCTTTAACAAAAGGAAGTTTGCCATATGTCCTAAGGGCAACCATAAGGATGAAGTTCTCCTTATGGCTAAAATTACCCTTTCTATATCTGGATCTCTGCTGCTGCATGTTTCATACCTAAAATGAAATGCAAAATAAATACACTGAAGCTTGATCCACTCATTAGCCAAAGAACACAGCAATGAAAACATGCCTGCTTCTGTCACAAAAAGTCAAAGATCTGACTACAGAAAGCATTTTGGTGACAAAATACCCATATTCATATACACATAGTGGAAGTCAAATATCACCCAGTTAAACTGATCTTTTATTAACCTGTACTGTATCATCCACAAATGCAGAGTACTACTGCAAACAGTAATCAGGACACTGCGGTGTTATTCCATCGCTAATAGACCACAAACATCATTCCTCTATCACTTCTCTGCATGCATAGTGTCATGAATTTTGATTCATTATTGGAAGTCACAAAAGTCACAGCAAACTAGCATGCATCCTGACAGCAAAGTACATTAATAGAAATGCAGCACATCAGACTACACTCACATCAAATAATGTACTATTTGTCTGTATATCTTTCTCTGTAAATGCCAAAAAAATCTTGCAAACATTTGCCTTTCACATTTTCATCAGTACTACTTCCCCATACATTCTTTATTCCTGCTGTCATGTATTCAGAATTCATAGATGACACTCATGTCATCATTATTCACGAGTCAACTACATTTGACAATCAAATCAGCAGAAAACACAATTTTCCAACTAACTGCTGTATTAACTGAATATATACTGCTTACCAATTACTTTCTTCTTGTTACTTGCTAATCTTTGTGCTTTCCCCAAATTCTTGCCATCTAACTTCATTGATCACAACTAAATATATATAAACATTATCCACATAAAACAGGCTAATTTACACATTTTGTATACACAATTAGGCTGAGTTCCTCTAATCTCTATGAATCACAGTAATACATGAGAGTGTATGTCAACAGATTCACATAAGTAGACCTTGGATAGCTGTGAATGAGCTGTATTGAACCAAGCTGGTCTCGGGACATGGAAAGAAGCCTAATGCAGCTCAAAGATCCCTATGCACAGAAAAGGGAAAATGGAGTCAGCAACAATTAAGTTTGCATAATCATGATTCCTAATCCAATGCCATCCTGCATATTGTGACACACCTCATTACCTCAAAACACTCATTAGTTTATATTATAAAATAATGACATCAACAGGAAAATGTATTTATAAAATGAAGTAAAAAAAAAAAAAGATTTACTGATGAAACACTGGTATGCTTAAAGAAATGATTATGATTGGACGGCACAGTGGTGCAGCAGTAGCATTGTCACCTCCCAGCAAGCAGTTCTCCGGTTTGATTCCTGGCTGGAGTGCCTTCTGTGCAGAGTCTGAATGCCCTCCCTGCATTCGTGTGGATTTTCTCCGGTACTCCGCTTTCCTCCCACGTTACTAAGACGTGCGTCTGGAGTTTTTCTCCCCAGGTCTCTGCTGAAACTCGGCTTTGTTCCAAGCCAGACTTTCCTGGTAAACAAATGTTAAATAAATAAAATAAAAATAAATAAAATTAACGCATGACCTTCAAGCTTATTGTTCAAATAAAGATAATAACATTGCAGTACAAAACAGAAACGCATATAAGCAACTTAAAAAGTAATGATTTCATACTCGACTTTTACTTGTCATGACAAGAAAATGTAAAGCTATTCCTTAAAAAAAAAAAAAAAAAAAAAAAAAAAAAAAAAAAAACTTATCTATGTAACAAAACAGTTTGTTAAAAACAAACTTGACAATAATAGCAGTTCCATGTGTAATGCCCCTCCATGGTAGCTGGGTTTGATTATGATGATGTCATACCCCATAGGATATGTTTCAAACCCCAAGAAACACAACCCTGTATTTTACATTCTTCACTCTGCTACTTGCACTTCAAAAGATGGCAGCAACTCTAAAGGCACAAAGCCAAGCTCCAAACTGGTCTGATAAGGAGACCAAAATCATGCTTTACCTCTTAAGAGAGTAGAACCTGGATAAAAATGAAAATTCAGTACATGGCTCAGAATGGAAAAAAAATTGACATCTGGCAAGATGTTGGTGAACACCTGCAACTCCTGATGGGGATCACCTGCTCTCAGCCCCAGTACCAACATGGGTAAAATGACTCACAGAGGCATCATCCTGACCATCTATCTGAGTGGATATACCAGGTGATAATGAGAAGGCTATATTTCTACAATACATATTTTTACATTTTTTTAAATCTTGTCAAAAATAGGTTTAAAAACAAAACTAGATAAATACTGCGTACATGTAAATATATGCAAGTGATTAGCACAGAGGATACTGAGAAATGCACTGTTTGCTTATTTATGTATACCTTTGTACGTAACTCCCTAATATGCCTACATTTATAAAGTAGCAAATTATCAAAGTATACAAATCCATTAAATATTTCTAGTATATCCATCTATAACGGTAAATGTGCTTTGTTTACTGGAAGTTGTCTGTGTGTAGCTTGTCTCTTTGAAGGGAATGTATAAGTAAATTGCTTCGATAGGCTTCATATGATATTATTTAAAACTGTAAGTAAAGCATGTAAGGCATAGTGGAAAGCAGAAACTTCAATGGAAATGTATGCAAAGGTTGTAGGAAGTACCCATCTCCCAAAGAGACATGCTGTACACACACAGACGTAACAATCTGAAGGAAACCATGCTGCCCTAGTTCAACTTGCAGTAAAAAAGAAATATGTATGAATACAGATGGATTAGGTACAATAAATTTATGAAAGTCTGTGATATGATGCTTTTCTGCTTAATAAATGAAAGCATTTAACAAGACTCAATAGAAATTCATATACAAATAAGCACACATATTAAGCAAGTGCAAAAATAACTTCAGTGCCTTGCTGATTAGCAAACATAATAATGTAAGAAAGATTTTAAACTCACATTTGTGATGCATAAGCAGTGATCCTCTATGTCTTTTCTATGCAACAGAAGAGGAGATTGCGTACAATAAAGCTCAGGAGGAAAGATGACTGAAGAGGTTGACTGAGGGTGCTCATGACTATCATATGCAAAGAAAAAAATATTTCTATTCTTAAAAAACGTTTTTTTCTATGTTTTACTTATTTTGTAAGTATAAATGCAAAAAAATCATACACAAATAAAATAAAAGAATTGAAAGTGCTTTCAGTGCACCATTGCAGCACAATCCATATCAGCTAAACATTTTAAATGTATTACAATTTCTAACTTATCTCATTAGTATCAGTAGACTGCAAATACAAAAATCACCACCATTTAATAGCAATATATACTAATCGTTCATATATTTCCAGTATCGTTTTGAAGCTTTTTTTCTGAATAAACATTTAATAAATATAAGAAATCTCTGTTAATAAAGAATGAACTGATGTATGACGTTATGAGTCCATTCATTGTCTCCAGTTTTTTGTTTGTCTTCCCCTTTCTTGTCCTTATTTTAATTATACATTACTTTATCTTTTTTTTTTCTTTCTCTCCAATTTCAGTTCACTTTTCTACAGGTTATGACTCCCTAGGAGCAGCCCAACCACATTCTACCCAGGGCATGTACCTTTCATCAGCTGCCTGTCCAGGAATGTCCTCAAAGTGTGAGGGAAGTTACACCAGTCCTGCAAGCAACCTGGCATGGGGCAACCTGGAAAGCCTCACACACCATGTGCTTTGGACCCAGTAGAGGATGGGGTGATGCAGGTTGTGGAGAGACATATATTCTTGGTCTATGTGCACCCACTTGTTTTTTTTTTTCCTTTTATATAATTTTACATATTTTCTAATCACAGACATTTGTATCTTGTTTATTTATATATAGTTTGTTTACTATGCATATTATAGGAAATATATTTATACATTTTTAACATGCACTTGTTTTGGGATGCAATGTCTTTCTGAAATATGGTCACATGTTGTGTATTGCCATTTAAATAAGGATGTTTTTCATGGTCAAGCAGTACTGAAGAGGATTTCTGAGGGAAACTGCAGTCTACTGCTGACTTGTGATTCTGTGCCCTCATTAAAATATTATTTCTACAGCTTTTCTGTTTTGCTGTGTTGTGAATTTCTGATTGTATATATATATATATATATATATATATATATATATATATATATATATATGTGTGTGTGTGTGTGTGTGTGTGTGTGTGTGTGTGTACATACAAACACACACACACACACACACACACATCAGATATCTGATTGTGATCAAATAAATAACTACATAAACAATAGCTGCAATAATATTGTTTAACTTGTCATTGTCAAATACATAAAATGCCCCTCCCCCATATACAGATGTGCCCACCAATTACAGCCAGTTTAGTGGCTGTATATATGTTAGATGTGTAACTGTTTTCAAATACATAATAGTCACAGTAATATTTCAGTTTATAGGTTCATAGGTGTTTATAGGCTAAAAACTACAAGGGCCTTTTTAAGCCTAGCCATGCATCCCAAATCTCCAGCAAGTTCTGGTATCCTTGATAAGTGTAAGCAGGGTCTTGAGAAGTGAACCATTTACAAGCAGGAGCCTGGGAGATGAACCAATTATAGGCTGCCTGTGTCCATAAGAGACACATGCACCAAACTAGGGATGAATTTCATGTTCACCATCTAATTGTCCAAGTTACAATTGAATTAGGTTAGGGAGGAACTCTGCTTCACATGGATGGGGAGACTGTTCCAGAGAAGGTATAGTCTTTGAGATACATACCCATCTCTCCAGCAGGTCCTATCATCACAGGCAAGGTTTAAGTCTTTAGAATGGGTAATTCTGGTCCTGTTTGTTTTGTGAATATGCAGGAAGTCCATCAGTGGGGTCTGACAACCTCTTGTATGCCAGAACTAGCCCTCCCTCTCAACAGCCTGTAGGAGAGAGGATACAGGGATGGGGCCTTGAGGTGGTCTGCATAGGATATGTTACTTACACCCTGTATTCTTTTAGTGAGGAACCTCTGTGGAAATTCCAATTGTTGGATATGCCTGGTTAGGTACATATCTTACTTTCAGAAGCATTAGCTGCTACCCACTGTAACCCCTCAAAACACATGTCCACAAAGTGCAGCCACTTTACTGATTGCATATATCTCACATATCTCATTGTGACAAAATGAGTGAACAAATACATAAATAATAGCTAAAGTAATATATTTTAGTTTGTTTCTGTCAGACATGTACAATGTAACTAATTACAACTGCCACATATGCTCGCTCATGAGCGCGCACACACACACACACACACACACACACACACACACACACACACACACACACACACAAACACACATATGTAAGCACATTTTATTAACTGTGTAGACCTCAAGTGTAAGACACTGTGATTGTATGAATATAACAGTCATACTAATATATTTTAACTCATGGGTGTTAGGTGCATACACTGCAGTCCATTAAACAACCCCCACACACATACACAAAGATGTGTCCTCCAAGTATAGCCACTTTATTGATTGTGTACACTTCATATGTCTAACTGCAATCAAATGAATAAATACATAAATGATAGCAATAATAATATAATAATATATTTTAGTTCAGTGTTAATATATTATCATATCAGAAGCATTCAGTGCAGACTATTGCACCCCCCTACAGATATGGCCACCAGTTACAGCCACTTAATTGTCTGTGTAAACCTTAGACATCTGGTTGACATCAAATGAATGAACACATAAATAATAGCCACAGTAATTTATTTTACTGTTTTGCTGTCAGACTCATATAGTGCATCCCATTTCAACGCACCTAGCATACCTCCGAAGCTCTTAGCACAAGAATCTGGAACATGCCAAAAATAATGGGGGAAAGAGGCAAATACTGTTCTAACAAACTTTGAAAGGTGCTAGAATAACAGGTTTTGTATTAGTGTGCATTTTCTGAAGGATATGAAGTCTGAAACTCAGCTGTATGTCATTATTTAGTCACTCCAATCCTCAGTGATTTGTCAGAAAAACACAAATTTTATGAGGAACACACCAATAATATGAAGCAAAAATCTGGTCATTCTGCAAAACTTGGACAGTTGAGAGGTATGCCACCCGCAGACACAGATATTCCCATCAATTATAGTCATTTACTGATTTTATTGTGTAAATCTCTACTGTGTAACTGTGATGACATAAATGAATGAACATGCATAACCACCATTATGTCTTTTAGAACATTCCTGTCAGATGCATATGTGGCTACCCATTACAATCACGCACACACACACACACACACACACACACACACACACACACACACACACACACACACACACACACACATATACATATACTCAGATGTGCGCACCAAGTCTAGCCACTTTAATTATGTACACCTCAACTTTTTACCTAAATCCCCACAAACCCTTAATATCCCTGTCCTTCCTATGTAGCTAGACCTAGAAAGGCCATGGGTTGACCAGTTCAGATTGCCTACGTTTTCCTCCCCAGGAAGCAGTTGCCTCCAATCACTGCAGGCCATCTCCATACCAGCAGAGGCAAATTCAAAGAACTCCTTGCATTCGTCCCTCTCACTGTTTATTATGCAGTGTTCAGAAATGAGCAAACCTCCAGTTTCCTCTCCCAACCTGTCATTGCTTACAAACCTGTCCCTGAAAACCACCTTGTGATCCTATTGCCTCCTACCACTACACTTCCTAGTAAATCAATTTAGCATGTTCTGAAAAAATATTTTATCACACCACAACCTTCAATAGATTAATATAACCCCAGATGTATGGATGCTAGGAAACAGACTGGGCAAACATTAGGGCACCCATGTATGCACTAACTTATTGATGACTCCAAAATCTGGCAGATAGGAGGTCAATTTTTGGTATTATTCCCTTAACTATTATTATTTTACCACTAAAATCATATGCATGTCAAGACAGACAAGTTTTTAAAATCCAAGAAAAATACATAAAGCAAAAAAAAAACTATACTCAGACTTTACTATTCCCTTCCTATGAAAAGCAAAGTGTTTATATGTAATATTATGCATATAATCTGGCAATCTTACAGACATAAAATATGACTAATTATTAACAGTTGTTAATAAAACAGAGCTGTTTGCTAGTTGGCTCTACTGTTTTTCTTGTTTTAATATTTATATCATGGTTTAGTCTGTCTTTGTGCCCTTTATGTCTGGACTAACTTTGGAGCTGCACTTCAGTGCACTGGTTTGACTCCATTTTAACCAAGAGGGACAATTTTTCTGAGCACCTCTACCTCAGCAAAATAAAAATTATTTTGCATATGATTTTGTTCTGCCATTTCTGTTGCTAGAACTGTTTTTAAAGCATTTTAACTAACCATGGGTGAGAATTTTCTCACCCTCTCACTTTGTTCACTCAGTGTTCTTTAGGCCAGCATCTTCCTTGTTGTCTGATGATTGTTAATTTGTCCACAAAATTCCATCCTTCTACTCTTTCACTGCTAGACATAAAAGTAAAATTTGTGCAGTCACTCCCTTTAAAGTATATAAACACTTCTATACTCCAATTGTACTCCATAGATCCAGAAAACTGAATACCCACCCAGAAATCCATGTTCCACTTTTGCACTTAGTGGCTCTTGAATTGCTTGCCCTTACCATACTTTTTCTTTAGAAGCTCCTCCAAGTCTCACTTCATCTAATTATACTAGAGATAAATATGAGATCACACAGGGATATTCTTCCCTTTAGAATGCTAAAGATTCAGTTACACTACCTGAAAGCATTAACCCTTTTTCATCTTACTTTTAAAATCTGCAACATCTGGGAAAAGACTACTATTCACTGGAGAGGCTTCTGTATATTATGTTTTATTCTACCGTAATTGCATACATCTTTTGCTATATTTACTTTGCTCACTAAACACCTAAGCACTGGACAAGATGGAAAGCCAGCTTGTAACTTTCTCCTCTCTTGATAGACTTTTGGCACTAGGTACCCTAAGACGGAACATTAACTGCCTTATGCTGCTAGATAATGATCTTCTTCTCAATAGTAATAAGCGCAGCAGTGAGAAGCAATTTAAATACCTGATTTACCTGGCTAATCTGGAGGTTCCCTTCTCTCCTAAAAACTTGCCCCGTCATGTTCCTACACATCCACCACAATCCTTCACTAATCATGCCAAAATGTCTTATGCGGAGGCTGCAAAAAAAAAAAAAAAAAGAAAGCATTCCCAAATCCTCCTTAAAATAAAGATATCACACCACAGGAAAAAACAGATCACTCATCCACTTGATGCATGCCTACCATAAAGAGCCACCCTGAGCAAATATATTCAAACTTACCACACAGGACTACTGCAGGTGATAAGTGACTATATTGTCAGTGCCTTTTTAGGCAGAGTCTACTTGATGGACATTCCAGTATAACTAACATATCAGTCTCAAAATTGGATCACATTAAGGTAACTGTTCTCAAAGCCAGAAGTTTAAATACAAATTGTTTGATCTTGAGGTACTCCTGCATTTGGAAAGCATCCAAGTCTGCTTAGTTATGGGTACTTTGTTTAAATGGAAAGAGAACACTCCCTCTATACCAGGATTTTGTGGTTTTCATAACCTTATACCCAATGATAACTGTGATGGAGTCCCTATATTTGTCAAGGAACACAGTACCTCCAAGCAGATCTGTAGGGATCCACAAACAAAGCTCAGATCACTATAGATAGCATTAATTATTAACTGAAGGCTTGCTACATAACACTTCCTTTACCCCCCTGATGACCATGTAAGATTCCTTAGTGTTCTAAATGATTTCTGTATTAGCAGAGACTCCATTCTTTTGCTTGTCTTTAACTACTCCTTCAACAAACTGTGCAACCATGCCTCCAATATAGTATATGCCCCAAAATTTATAGACTTGACTCCCTTTAGCAGTTAGTAAACAAACCAGCTACAGAACATAGCATTCTTAACCAGATTCTTACAAATATGGCTGCATCTTGCACCACTGCTCTGACACTCTGGCATAGCCTTCCCCAGCGAAGTCTGATCACAAATATGTGAACAGCAAACTCAACTGAATTTAAACACTGAAGATGTTCCAACCTAAGATGAAATATAGAAAAAGCACTCTTTACTATACCACCCCTGCCCACTTCACTATAGTCACTTCAAAAATACATAGAGCTGGCAGACTCTAAAAGAACTAAATATCATGGGAAACTCAAGCATAAACCATCCTGGTGGTCTGTTGCCATAAATAAATTATTCAACAAAAGAATGGCACTCCTTAAATTAAATAGCAGATCTAACACCCTTCTTTTAAAGAAAACTATCAAATGCATAAAAAAAAGTCTGAAAAACACCATTAGGTCTGTGATGCCCCTGCACTGGCCCAGTAATCAAGGAGCCTCAATTCTCACCACTAGCACCAGTGAGGGATGTGCACATTGGGAGGATGACAAGTATACACACACAGTACAGTACAATGTCCCTTAAGAGCACACAGATATCACAGTCAGTCTGGGGCTGGTTCCTCCCTATTTCTCCAGATCCCCAATAAGACTCCCCACTGGCACAGCTATAGGGTTAAGATCTCAGCCGAGTGGTCAAGCCAAAACCTCCAGTACCCTCTCTGTCCAACCAGTGCTTCATGTCCCTGCCCCAGTAGCTGTCACACACACACTTTGAGATTTGATTTATATACAAACACACATACACTCCTGGGGAAGGATGGCACATGTTTACTAGCTATGCCCCCTTCTGCCCAGATTATAAGGTATTTATCACTGGCACCAACCACCCTTACTTATCAGCTATTATAAGGCCCTTACCAAAGGGTGTACAATCCTCCTGTGTGATGTTACTATTATCCAAATGGTAAGTGTGACCAAGACTTACACGGTTATTTAAGAGTGGCCTGCACAGTGTCACCAAATACATATGCAAGTTACCTAAGAGCTTAAATATCTCTAAACGAACCATCCACGATTAAAAGGTTTAAATATATCTAATAATAAATAATAAAAGAACAAGGCAATACTCAGTAACTCAATACAGTGACAACAGAGTTCAGAATCACAGAAAATATTTTAAAACAACATTGCAGGACAGTCTCAAATAAATACAGAAAACATTTAAACTAATCTTTACTACACTCCTAGCTATCTCTAAAAGAAACACTATACCTAAATCTTACTTACAGAACAAGACAAATGCAGATGAGAAGTGCTGAATGGATGTTTCTAGATCCAAGGCAGGATACAAAATGCACAGTCTCTTTGAGAGTTCCCAAATTAATATCAAAACATTATTGCTGGTTCAGCTGGATGACATCACTATTTGTCACCTACCTTCAGTTCCCAGGCTAACAGATACCAACAGAATTTAACATTTCTCTGTGAAAAATATTTATCTCTCAGAAGTTTGCCTAGAACTGGAAGTCATAAAACCTAGTAATTATTTATGTTTCAAGACAATAGAAAGAAACTTTTAGCTCTGTCTTGTTTCCTTGCTGCACTGAAACATAATCATAAAACAATTCACTTATTTTCTTAGAGTTCGCAAGTTAACTCCATCTTTTTCAGTAGGGTACACTGAAGCTCACTACATAACATACAGTTCAACACACACTTCTGCACCAGTAGTTTAATATTCACATAACATATAGTTCTCTCACATTTGTAAGACAAGCCTATGGATCATATTAATATTCACAAATGACATATGATTACAAAATTCCAGATAGCTGGGCTGGCAGTGTCACATTTCTATATAAATCATATTAATATTTTCAAGTGATATATAATTATTTACAAAATTCCAGCTAGCTGGGCTGGCAGCATTTCAGTTTGTCACACTTGCCCTGCACGAGAACTCAAGCTAATTTTTCAAGTTACCCTTGAGAAACATTGCTTGAGAGGGTTGAGCCTATTTGGAATACTGTACCCCATTCCCTGTCTGGAGATTCTAGCTGCCTTGGCATTGCTGACCCAAGTACCATGCTGCACTGTCCCATCATATGCCTGCAACCCTAGGCTCCACCATAGTAATCTGGGATTTTCCTGGCTGGCTCCCTGTAGCCATAGAGTCCTCTAATGCTCCTCCTGCCTCCTATGGCCAATACTTAGCACAAGGGCCTCCCTATCATGCTAAGGTTTTATCATGCTAACATGGTACAATTTGTGCCCCTGCCACCTGCCTAGCAGTTCTACCATGTAGTTAACATCACAGACCTTCCTTACCACCTTGTAGGGTCCCTCCCTAGCTGCCTGCAGCTTGTTGTGTCTGACAGGAATGAGAACCATTACCTGCTGCCCTACAGCATACTCTCTAGCTTGAGCATTCCTGTCATACCAGACCTTTTTCTGCAGTTAGGCTTCTGCCTGGTTTTCCTGGGCCAAGCCCATGAGTTCCCTGAGCCTTGTCCTGGGGTTCAGGACATATGGCACAACAGACTCCTTGTGAGATTCACACTCACCCTCCCACTCACCTCAAATTAAATCTAGAGGTCTCCTCACCCTATGTCCATACTGTGATGCCCGCACCCTGACCCAGAAATAAAGGAGCCTCATTCCTTACCACTAACACCAGAGAGTACGTCTCATATAAGAGGAAAGGATAACAAATACACACAGTAAAGTACAATTTCCCTTAAGTGCACACAGAGATCACAGTCAGTCTGGGGCTGGTTGCTCCCTTGTTCCCCAGGCCTCCACTAAGACTACCCACTGGCACAGCTATAGGATCCAGATCTCAGTCTAGCTGGCAAGCTAACCTCCAGTACCCTCTCTGTCCAACCAGTGCTTCATGTCCCTGCCCAAGTAGCTGACACACACACACTTTGAGATAAGTATTTATATAACTTCACAGACACTCCTAGAAAAGGCTGACACAGATTCTCTAGCTGTGCCCCTTTACCCAGACTATATGGTAGTAATCACTGCCACCACCAGCTAATAATTATCAGCTACCCAAAGGCCCTTAAAAGGGTGTCCAATTATTACTGTGCAATATTATTATCCAATTGGTAGTATAGCCCAGGGCTAAAGCTATAGGAGTGGCTTAGACAGTAAAGTCTATAAATATGCAATGTACTCTAGAGATTAACTTATCTCTACATAAACCAGCCACAGTTGAGAAGGGTTTAAAATATTTAATAATAAATACTAAAAACACAAGACAATACTAGTACACCACAGTATTATTCAAGAGTTCAGAGATCACACAGAAACTTAAAATAATTCCATAGTACAGTTCTGACATAACATAAAAACACTTAGTCTAATCTTTATAGTCCTATCTATTTCTACAAGAAAACACAATTCTAAGATAACTTACTTACATAGAGCAAGGCAGTGCTGAGTTGAATAGTCAAAGATCAAAATGCTTAATAATCTCTGGTTCTCACTGTTTAAATTGAAATAGCAGTTCTGATAAAACATTACATCATTTGTTTATACTTTCCTGGTTCCCAGGCCACACCGAAAGTGCATTTACATTCTTTTATACTTAGAGCAATAAAGGACATTCCACATGTAAATTCTGGTCATTAACTTTAGCCTTAAAACAATAGGCAGGATGCTTACTCCAGACACATCAACTCCAAATTCTAACTTCAAAGGACATACAAAACATAATTTTAATTTCAAAGAACATTTGAAATGCTTGGCTTAGTTTTCCTTACAGCAGATGGAAATGTTGCTACAATCTTGAAGTTCACATTTTACAGTGTTTTCTTTCATTTAAGAAACAAGCCTGTATTTTATATTTATATTTACAAATGCCAGAATTATGTATCAAATTCTATTTGACTAGGCTGGCAGCCTTCACCAATCTCTACCAGTCTTCACACATACAGCAACTCAAAGGGTGAAAAACCTGTAGATTCCTAGGGAACCTCTCTGTAAGCAAACAATAGATGGAGCAAATATTTGTCCCACTCCCTCTTAAACTGGTCTGCAAATGCCAGTAGCATCATCTTGAGTATAGAGTTTAACCTCTCAACAAAACCACTAGTCCGGCGTTGGTAGAGGGTGGTCTTTAGGTGCTTCACCCCACAGTACTTCCACAGACAAGCCAGCAAGTCTGACATGAAATTGGCACCCCTATCAGTCAGTATTTCTTTTGGGAAACATACCCTGCTGAAAATCTCTAACAAAGCATTTGCCACCTTTTCTGCCTTAATGGAGGGCATTGCCACTGCCTCAGGGTATCTGGTAGCATAATCTACTACCACTAGAATATACTTTTCCCCTGTGGAACTTGTGGTACTCAGAGACCCCACAATATCCTTAGCTACCCTCTGAAATGGCTCCTCAATCACAGGCAAAGGCATCAAAGGAGCTTCACCTTGTCTCCTGCCTTGCCTAACTTTTGGCACTGCTCACAGGTCCTGCAGTACCATGTTATATCTCTAGAAATCTCAGGTAAGTAAAAGTTCTGCATAATATGTCTCTTTGTACGTTTTATACCCATATGTCCTGCAAAGGGAATATCATGGGCTATGGCTAGAAGTGCCAGAAAGTAGGCTCTGGGCACAACCAACTGCTGCATTCTCTCACCTTCTAGCCCTCCCTCAGGGGTCCACTCTCTATACAGTAACCCTTTTTCCCAGTATACAGATTCCCCCTTCCCTTGAGAATCGGGTGCCTCACTAGCTACCTCCCTTAGGCCTTGTAATGTATGGTCTGAGAGCTGAGCCTGTCTCAGCTCTCTCTTAGTAACCCTTTCCAGCTCCCCATTCCACAGGAAGTCTGGTATTCTCTGACAGCGGTGCCTCACTGTCAGCCTGGGTACTACTACTCACATCTGCTATTGCAGTCACTCTGTACAAGGGAACATCAGTACCCACAAGCAGCTGTGGCTCACCTTCAGTCTCACTGCTACAGGGTAGCTCCCTCTCTGAAGTAACCACCTCACCAGTCCTGGCTGCAAGTGTGCGGTCTGTCTGGGTCTCTCCCAGGCTACCAGACCCACATGCTTGTCTCCAAGTCTGATTGCATGTAACTACAAGCACACACTGTACTGCATTATCAAAATCATTCCCTATCAGGACATCTGCAGGGATATCCTTAAACATACATACTTGCTGACTTCCTTTTCCACCCTCACAGTCAAGGTGAACCCTAGCCAAAAGTATTTGAAATGGAGTCTCTCCTAAAGCTCTGACTGGATTAGACTGCCCAAGCAAGTAGTGCTCCTCTGTAAACATTGCAGGCTTCACAATGGTTAGGTCAGAGGCTGTGTCTTTCTTAGCCATGGCCTCTTTCCCATTCACTAAGATAGGATATAACCTCTTGTGGTAGTTTGGTAATCTTGTTGTCTCGAGACAACTTACTGCTGGCATGTTGTCATTCCCATTTACTGGCTCTCCCACCTTTTATTTCCCACCTTGCCTCCATGGACATCTGTATGCTACATGGCCCCACTGGTTGCATTTAAAACATTTAACTCTAGGTCCTAGGCATATACCTGGACTAGTGGATTCCCCTGCTACTGGTGGACTCTGTTCGGACAGTCTGGCCTGCCCACAATGGGTTCCTTTAGACCCATGAGCAGCACTGGGTGTCCCTTTCCTGTGCAGTGATGCCCTGCTTGCTAGGTATAGGTCTCCCTCCTTCCCCAATTCATCTACAGTAGTGCATTGCCTATCAACTAAGCAGATTCTCATGTCCCCAGGCAAAGTGCTAAGCGCTTGTTCCCTCACCAAAAGGTCTGCCAGCCCTTCAAAGGTGGTGACCTGACATCCACTCACCCACCTATGAAAATAAGTGCTTAGTTCAGCAACATATTCACACACACTTTCATCTGCCTTGCGTCTTTGCTCACAAAACTTTTTTCTATAAGATTCAGGTGTTAACTTAAAATATTCTATCCAACAGTTCTTTACAATATTATAATTTACACAATTAGTATCAGACAGTTTGGACATTATAGTTACAGCTTTAGCATAGAGTAATGGGATCAGGAACCATACCCAGATCCCTTGGTCAACATTATACTATTTATGTACCCTCTCAAACATATGAATGAAACTATCAAAATTATACCCTTCTGTAAATTGTGGAAGAAATGTAATGACCTTTGTTGCTTCTGAGTTTCAGTTACTCCCTTCCCCATTGCCTCCATGACTCTGGCAAAGAGACAGCATCTCTTTTTCATGTTGCCTCTGCCTCTCCTTCTCCTCAGTTTCCAGGTGTCACAGTTTCTTATTTTCCTCAGTCTTCAGACACTGCAGTTTCTCATTTTCCTCTCACTAGATGTCTCAGTCTCTCTGGTACCTCTATTTCCAAAAGCTTGGCCTCTAGCTCAGGTCTCTTTAACTCCAGATGGATTTTTAAGTCCTTTGTGGAAAGGTTGAGATTTCCATTTTCTGAGAGTTGTACATCTCCATGGCCAGTCTGATTGTCCTCCTGGTTGCTATTCTCTGATGCAGCTGTGACTAATGCTGCAATCATGTCTGCTTTAGTCAGGTTGGCATGCACCAGTCCTTTAGCCTGGCACATCTCAGCCAACTAGCTCCTTGTCAGCTTGCCACACTCCTCTGCTGACATGCTTTCCTTCTCTCTCTGACTAAGCTAACAAAAAAATAAAACAATTGTGATATGAACTCTGAATATTCACTGTGTGGATGATTGACAGCACAAACACCTTCAGTGACCACTGTACACCGGCTACAGGAATTCAATATCCACACAACTACAAGCCAATTAATATGTGATGTGGCTATCTCACCACTGCCAAACAATTAATATTTGACACCCCTGCACTGGCCCAGTAATCAAGGAGCCTCAATCCTCACCACTAGCAGCAGTGAGGGATGTGCACATTGGGAGGATGACAAGTATACACACACAGTATAGTACAATTTCCCTTAAGAGCACATAGAGATCACAGTCAGTCTGGGGCTGGTTTCTCCCTCTTTCTCCAGATCTCCAGTAAGACTCTCCACTGGCACAGCTATAGGGTTAAGATCTCAGCCAAGTGGTCAAGCCAAAACCCCCAGCACCCTCTCTGTCCAACCAGTGCTTCGTGTCCCTTCCCAAGTAGCTGTCACACACACACACTTTGAGATTTTATTTATATACAAACACACAGTCACTCCTGGGGAAGGATGGCACAGGTTTACTTGCTATGCCCCCTTCTGCCCAGATTATAAGGTAGTTATCACTGCCAGCAACCACCCTTACTTATCAGCTACTATAAGCCCCTTACCAAATGATGACCAATCCTACGGTGTGATATTACTATTATCCAAATGGTAAGTGTGACCAAGACTTGCAAGGCTATTTAAGAGTGGCCTGTACAGTGTCACCAAATACATATGCAAGTACTCTAAGAGCTTAAATATCTCTAAACAAACCAGCCACAATTAAAAGGTTTAAATATATTTAATAATAAATAATAAAAGAACAAGACAATACTTAGTAACTCAATACAGTGACAACAGAGTTTAGAATCACAGGAAATATTTTAAAACAACATTTCAGGACAGTCTCAAATAAATACAGAAAAAAATCTAAACTAATCTTTATTATATTCCTAGGTATCTCTAAAAGACATACTATACCTAAATCTTACTTACTGAGCTAGGCAAATACAGATGAAAAGTACAGAATGGATGTTTCTAGATTCAGGACAAGATACAAAATGCACAGTCTCTGTGAGAGTTCCCAAATTAATATCAAAACATTATTGCTGGGTCAGCTGGATGACATCACTATTTATCACCTGCCTTCAGTTCCCAGGCTAACAGATAGCAACAGAATTCAAGATTTCTCTGAAAAATACTTATCTCTCAGAGGTTTGCCTAGAACTGGATGTCGTAAAACAATTAACACTTATACATTTGAAACCTAGTAATTATTTCTGTTTCAAGAGAATAGAAAGAAATTTTTAGCTCTAGACATCCTGTCTCCTTGCGGCACTAAAACACAATTGTAAAACAATTCACTTATGTTCTTAGAGTTTGTAAGTTAACTCCATTCTTTTCCCATACTGTACACTGTGGTTACATTCTTGAAGTTAAGTACATAGCATACAGTTCAACACACACTTCTGCACCAGTAGTTTAATATCCACATAGCATATAGTTCTCTTACATTTGTAAGACAAGTCTATGGATCTTATTAATATTCACAAATGACATATGATTATTTACAAAATTCCAGATAGCTGGGCTGGCAGCGTTTCAGTTTATCACAAGGTCCAGTAAATGAGTACATGAACTTGAGCTGGTTTCTGAAGCCAAAGATAATTATAAATCCTTCTTTAGTTGTGTTAGAAAACTGTGAAACAATACCCTATATTTAGCTCTGACCTTACTGAAAATAAAGCCTCCTATTCTGACCCAACAGACATTGCGAACATACCTCTCAACTGTTGAGATTTTCCTAGAATGTCCAGATTTTTGCCTCATATTTTTGGTCTTTTCCTAATAAAATGTGTGGTTTTCTGACAAATTATTCAGGTTTGAAGTCATTAAATAATACTAAATAATGACAGACATTTGAGTTTCAGACTTAATATTCATTAGAAAACGCATAATAATTCAAAAATGTTATTCTAGCAACTTTCTAAGTTTATAGGAATCATTTTTTAAAATCTGTCCCTATTTTTGGGCCTTTGTCCCCCAACTATTTATGGCTTTGTCCAGGTTTCTTGCACTGAGAGGTTGAGAGGTATAATTGCCAACATCCTTGCAAACATATTCAGTGCCAACCTTACCCTCAAGACTTTTATCCAAAGCCCCAAAATACTTTAATCCTGTACTCAGTAAACAAGACACAACATATTTCCTTCATGTGACCCAACAATATACCTGGTTGCTTAATTAATAATGTTAAACATGCCCTTGCAGATTGACTCCTTGAATAATTAATCTATGTTTAGATATTGGTTTCATCCCTGATGTGTGATGATTCCCCATAAGAGTTCCTTTACAACTGACCCATTTTATTATAGACCTATCAGTCTTACATCTGCAAAGCCATAGATTGTATTATAACTGACCTCATAAACTACAGTCTCAAGAATCTTATTCAACATGATCCTCAACAGATTGGGTTTGTGAAAGGTAGATCCTGTATACTGAATTTGTTAAACTTCTTTGAAAGGGTTAAGGAGTCTGAAGACAGTGGCCATGTGTCACACATGGTATATTTTGACCTGGCCAAGGCCTTCAACACCACTGTCATGCTAGCATCATAGAGACGTACACATTGGTTTACAAAGTCCACTGAACATGTGGGAGAAACAGACAAATGTAGGTTTGTAAAACAGAGCTGGAAACAGTTGCACAGCTTGTTGCTGGTTATGATATACTAATGGCAGAAGGGCTGTATACTGAAAGACATAATAATGTGGCAAGACTGTTGCATTGGGGATTGTGCAAACATCATAATACTGAAGTAGGTGAAAAACATTGGAAACATGAGTCACAAAACATCATAGAAAATGATGAAGTCCACATCACTGGGATGTTAAATTTTCAACAGTTCAAAGAATGGATGCAAGAAAACCAGATATAGCAGTCCATGAAAAGAAAACAAAAGTAGCATTGATCATTGAAATTGCTACTCCCAGTGACTATATTGTCTTACATACAGAAAGACACAAAGTCATAAAGTACCAGGATTTCCAGGCAGAAATGAGGACAATGTGGAAGAAAGATACCCATACAGTTTCAGTAGTAGTAGGAACAATGGGTCTTATAAAAAAGAATTTACAGCCACACTTAGATATGTTACTGATACATGTAACCTGCAGAAGGAGTCATTACTGGGCACATTTCAGTTGCTGCAAAGAGCACTTCTGGCTAACATCTAAGGTTGAAACAATACTAATTTCATGAACTTTAATCATACTTTGACTTAGGAATGGGGTCCATTCCCATCATGGTATTAGAAACCCAAAAGACTTGGATAAATTAAAAAATAGAGAATTTAAATGCATTAAAATGAATCCATATGTGGTATGATGGATTGCAAACTGTCTGAAAGACATATCCCATACAGTGGGATTTGCAGGTGCCTCATCAGAATGTCTGAAAGCATCCAGTGCTGTCCCTTAGGTATCTGTGTTAGGACATATCCTTTTTGGCCTTTAATATTTAAATCTCTAAGCAGGGAAACAAAGCTTCTGACTAAGAAAATTTGCAGATTAATGCAAACTAGGAGGCTGTTCTTATTTCACTTTCTGACAGCCAAACCCTCCTACATGAACTATCCCTAGTAAAACTTGATGCTTATTGTACTGAAAATGGTGCCTAACTAAATACTACAAAGTATAGTCTCACCACTTTTGGTAGCCACCCCACCCCATCATACTTTATAGACAACATGCCACTACAAAATGAAAATGTAGTCAGGAGCCTCAGCATCAATCACAACAATTATTGAGTACAATACTCCTTCCAGGATTTATTTCACTAAATATTTCAAACAGTTAGAAAGATCCTAAAGGTTCCTAATCAAAAAGATCATTGGTCTTTTCATGCACTATACATTTTAGAAATTTTCATTCACTTTAACTTTAGTCCTTGAGCTGTCAAGACAGGCTGGAAGCTCTATTCCTAGACATTTGAGGGGAGATATCTGTCTTGTTTACCAAGAATCCTGTATTGTTACATTTCTCTCACTTAAGTAGAGTTTCAAAGCTGAAGTTGTTTCCACTGCTACCATAGTACTTAGTTATAATGTTTCTACTAGTTTCTACAGGACAGTAGTATCTAGATTGTGTGGTTTCCCTGCACTTGAGCACTAAAACCAGCATTTTTACATTAAGATGATATTCTGACTGGACTCTTGTGAAAGAAGTGTGTTGTAGCAAACCTATCTGAGTTGGAGGCTGCTGGCTGAAACCTTATTGTGTGTTTTCCTGATTGGTTTGTAGGCCTTGCTGTTGTAAAACTTGTTTTTTTCTGATTCTGTATCAGTGTTTGTGTTTGAGCTCAATTCATCAGAGCTGCTCTTGGTTTGGCTACTTCACATGAGGTTTACACTCAATCTGCTGCATCTAAGCCATCCACTGCTAAAAGAATGACATATGTATTGTTTTGCACTTCTGCTGATTATTTTATTGTATTTCATAAGAATCCTGTATTAATTGTTACATTTCTTGCACTTTAGTAAAGTCTCAGAACTGAACTGTTTCCACTGCTGCTGTAGTACTTACATTGCATCTGCTAGTTTTACAGAACAGTAATAACTAGGTTGTGTGGTTTCCCTGTACTTGAGCTCTAAAACCAGCATTTTTGCTTTAAGAGGGTTTTCTACACTGCACTATGATTCTTTGTCTGATGTGTCAGTTTTAAGAAGAAAAGTGCCCAGTCTCTTCCTGATGTTTGAACAACTGATAGAGCCAGTGCCCTGACATTGAGGAAGAGCTGTCAGCTTCAGTAAAATAGATATATATGCAAGTGAGTGTGAGGACGGCCTCAGGACTGGGCACTATACCATTTTCAATTATTCTAAACCTGTATGAGAAGTGAGAGGGGAAATTATTACCTAAAATACATCAAACTAAATTATTGTAACAGCAGAATATATATAACAGTTAATAGTATGAAAGCAAGGAATAGAAATAGCAGCTGAAAAAGAAAGAAAGGAAAGGAAGAAAATAAGTTAGCATATATTGACATCAAAACATTTTAACAGCTGATCTTAGAGTAATCAGAAAACACTGTAACAAAAGTAATCAGCAAAATAGACCATTACACATCTGAGCAGCATAGAGCAGAGTTACAATACATTACATATATTGCAATGGACAACTGTCATTAAAAGCATACAGTGTTTTACTCAGTAAAGCTTTCAGTAGCATTAAGCAAAGTTTCAAAACATTACATATATAACAATGAACGGTTGCTGCTAAAGGTATACAACATCATCATCATTCAAAGATGGTATTAAATGTAGCAACTGAAGAAGATAATATTAAATAACTTAAATTGCCTACCCTGAATGCTTCAAGACCAGAGGGAAGTGGGACAGAACCTGGAGACAACAAAGGTGGAAAGGTATAAATGCTGACAATATAGAAGGATGTGGGGAGGGGCAGGTTGAAAATATGGAAGGGTAAATAGCTAAAAGGCCAATCAGCATGCAAAAGTGGGAGGGGAAAATGCTTCAGTTAATGAAATAGGGATATAAGGACTCTGTCCCCACTATCCCTTACCTCCACAACAGAACTTTACCAAAAACAATCAATGACCTTTGCCTACTTCAGTCACTGAACAAAAGTATTTATTTTCAGTTCTGCACATATAGATTTACAAAGGATTGTTTAAACTGTGATTCTATATGTAGTAGTGACAGGGATATTTTTGGCTATCTGAGTTGGGCTAAGCATGAGATTTTCAGTAATAAGGCAATTACTTCTCCATAAAATTATGCTTTCTTTATGGGTAATTGGTCATTTTCAGATATTTTAGCTTTCTTGTTTGAACTGTATTTCTGTGGTTTCAGTATGGTAACAGGCTATGTTGTGAAACTCATGCCTTCTTCAATGATTAATTTTAGGCTGAGTTGCTTATTGTGGTGGTATTCTAAAAATTTTAATTGTAGCTATATCTTTTTAATGACAATTTCCCCAATTGGATTCTACTTATAAAAGGTAGACTCAACTCCTTACACCCCAGTGACCTGTCCTTCAGCTCATTGACTAAAGGTTGGAAATTACTCTCCACCACCTTAGTAAGAGCTAAGTCCATTAAGATAGTCATGTATTTATACTGGGTGAATATCTGACATCAGAAATCAAGGGTTTTGCTACTTAGGGCCAAAGAGTTTCAGGTTATGGAAAGAAGACCCATCTCGAACCTATTTATTGACAATCCCGTGGTTGTGGTAAGGTCATCCAAGACAGTTAGAGCTCTTTGGGTATGCAAATGGGGCTTTCTCAGCCACAGGATACAGTCATCAGTGAACCAAGTTATAAGCAGTAGTGGTGTGTCTCCAAATCTAATTTTACAGGGATACAGAGCCTTATCTAAGTAAGACTCAAACTACAATCATTGCTGTAACATACAGAAACAGGGCTAGGAGTTAAATTTGTCTTGTAGCCCACCTCCACTCAAAGAAGTCCAAGAATATCTCATTCATAGACACAAAGGTAGTTGGGGTGGTGTAGAATGACTGGCACCATTTAATAAACTCCTTTGGAATTCTTAACAGAGTCATAGCTTTCCAGACAAAAGACCAGTCAATCAAGTTGAAAGCCTTCTGAAAGTCTGTCATAAGTGCCCCACTCACAATATCCTCCTTCTAAAAAATTTGCTTCCCTTTGATGAACCCTATGCAATTCAGACTGATAAGAGTAGGAAATTGTGCTTCCAGCCTCTGAGCCAAAAGCGTGGCACAAATTTTAAGGTCAATATCAAGGATGGATATGGGCTGATATATGAATAGATCTACCCTATCCCCATGTGGTTTTTGGAGCATACTTACTTTAGCTTTTATCATCACATCCAGAAATCTCCCCTCTTCTTTGACCTGTTAGAGTGAATTCAACAACGGGGACCCAACTGTTTCTTCAATATTATGAAAAAAAATCAATATTTAGATCATCTGGGCTTGGGGCCTCCAACCCCTTCACCTATAAGCATGTCTATTACCTCTAGAACTTCCAGTACTTATATTGACTTAACAGTGAGGGGAAGGCCAACCATGCTTCTCACCCAAACCCATATTTTCTCCCTCAGTATCTTGGCTTAACCTGCTGCTATACTCATCCACTAGACGTTCTACCATCTCTCTTGGATCCAGTATGAGTTTGCCCATTTTGTCATTAAGAGCCCTAATAGCTGCTTCCATACATTTCTCCTTACACTTACTGGTTAAGAGTTTGGAGGATATTATTCCCTTAGCCCAATAAAATAGCCTCATTCTTTCTCACCTTGCCACAGTCTTAGAGTACTGCAATTGTCTATAATCTTGTTTCACACTTTTGAATGTCCAGCAACTTTCCTTGTTTTGACATCCACTAGTTTATACCTAGCCTCCAATTCTGTAGTCCTGTTATGTATACTTTGTGGCTGAGCACATGTCATGCTCTAGTTGAGAGTGTAACAACCATGCCCATCCCTTGCACTTGTATTCAAAAGTTAACTACTTAGACATCTATTCTTGTAAACATTTGTGATCCCCTTTCCAATAATCCTTAATCCTACATTCAAAAAAGGACTGACAATCTTTGTCTTTTAACAGGAGTGGATCTAGACTCCAGAGGTGCTTGGAGACCTGCCCCCCCCTGCTCCAAATTTAACTAGAAGCCTCTCTATCAAGTGGTCCAAGAATGGCCCTGGGTCAATCTGAGCTTCCCAGATGGCTCCTATCAACCAACCAGAAGTCAAGGTGACTGATAATACCCCAGGCATAAAAGGTGTACTCAAGTTCCCTTGGGTGCAGTACCCACCAAACATCCTCCAGGAGAAAATCCTTTTTCATGCAGGCCAGGGCCTTTCTTACTTTGGCTAGAACTGGGTCCATAACTACATTACCCCCCCCCCCATTAGCAGTAGAGAATGATGCTGATGGACCACCTGTATGGCTTTGTGTAAGGTGGTTAGCACACCAACATCCTCATTACTGGGGCTGTAATACTTGGCCACAGTTAAATCATTGTGTGCCATCAGAAAAACAATAGGCCATCTACCCTGATGATCCTTTAGCGTGATTTTAATTCTCCAGTTGACTGAAGCATGAAACAGTATAGTCTCCCTCTTTTTTCCTGAGATCACATTACAAAATTGACACTGCCCTCTCCATCTGTATAAAGACTTCACTTCCTTATTATACTTAAGCTTAGTTTCTTGTAAGACAGAGTACTAGCTGAGCATTTTTTTTCTGAAGAAAACACAACAAAGCATGAGCCTTAATGGCAATAGAAATCCACCTTACATTCCAAGAAATGCATCTGATCTCGGCCAGCTGCTTACCCCAGGATGAACTTTGTGTAAGGTCATAGGAAGATGGCTAGTCACTCACACACTATTACCATATTGCAGACCATTTATCTAGTAGTCAAAAAGCACATCATAAACCCCCTTGGTACTAAAGCTAAAAGAGTTGCCTATGGAATACGATTAGATGCACCTACCTAGCCACCAAACTGGAAATACGAACTATGTTAAGACAGCAAAACACTGCTGGTACATACCACTTTTTACTATACTTTGAAATTAACAGTCAATTAATTATTGAAATGAAAAAAAAAACAGACAAGCACTCCCACAAGTTAGCAGCAACCTAGACTGAAGGGCCAAGTGTCAATGGAGGGATAGAATTCCATAAATATACTTCCAGCCAGGATCACACATCCATTGTAGAATAACCTCACACCAAATGTCAGTGCCAGCCAACCAGGAAAGCAACATGGGCCAAACCCCATACTGACATCTCCTGTGTCCCACAAATGGCTTATAAACAGCCCTGTATGAAAGTGAAAGTGAAGATAGAGGTCTTGTGGGAGTGCCATTAACTTGGTAACGTATATGAGTCATGCTACCCAAGCTGCTATCTATACTAAATTCAAATACACTGCCAGTACTGTCTGAACTTCCCCTGCCAAAAACATGCTTACACCCATTGAGAAAAGTAACAAAGACAAACTTGATAACTCATTGAATTTGCTCTGCTGAGTTCTCTAAACAAACAATAAGAAACCACTTAACAATAGAGAGAACTCCACCCTCTTCCCAGAGCTGATGTAGCCTCCTGGAATAATTTTTAATTGATTAACAAAACAAATTAACCCCAATTACAACCCTAAATTAAATAAATCAGCGGAGTACCCAAACTCCTCTAAATTAATATAGAGCTGGTGGGAGTCGGAAGATCCTCACAGCCTTGTGTCATGAAGTCCAGATCAGGTGACAAGAGCCATGGCTAAATCCCAGGCAAAGGGTGAAGAGGGTTGCAATGTATGCCCAGAATGTTCCATATTATCCACCTCCTCCATGGGTATCTCTGGGCTAGAAAATGCAATCTCTTTCTCCTCATCCCCAGTGGCATCTGCTGAAAGGTGGGCAAGGGTATCATATCTGTTTTCACCTCCAGCCCAGGGTAGGAATAATCTTTGTCCACTTCCATACAGTATACCCGCAGTTCAGTCCTGATGATGGGCGGTCATATCCCTTCCTTTCTTCCCTAAATGGTGCTTCACTGGAGAGATTGTTGCGATCTTTCCCTCTTTTTGAGAAGTAGGAATTGAAGAATCTTTCTGCACAGTTTAGCATATATGAGGGGTCAGTTTTGAGACAGGCCCTTCAAGAGCTGCTCTGATTCTGTGGGTGAGTTAAAAAGGTGTTGCTGTCCATTCTTTCTAATAACCAATGATGAAGTGCTGTGGTATACTAAATAGAGAGAGATGGCAACAGTTGACATGACGCCCCAACCTCATGTAGAAAATGGGAAAAAGGAGGTTGATGATGATGCACTTGCTCCCAATTCATATAGAACTTGCAGATTATACTTCTGCAAAGATAGTAACATCATTTGAAGTCTTGCAGGTAGTTTATGTAAATATGTTTTGAGTAAGCTCTGAAGTGTTTCATGACCTGAGCCTAATATTAATCTTTTACTATAGATTTCATTAATTTTTCAGTTACCCGCTTAAGCCAGTGAAGGGTCATGAGGGAGCTGAAGCCTATCCCAAAATTTAGTGAGCACAAGACATTGTTACTGCTACTTTTTCTGTTCTATGAAGAGGATAATGTTCCCTTTGAGCTAGTTGTTTAGATATGGAAGAGCAATACATATGCTTAAATTGCCATACTTCAAAATTGTTACCATAATGGCACAATGGTAGAGGCTGTCCAGGTTTGCAAATCTGTTATACACTCTAGGATGCTTTCTACCAGGCTGTGCACCTGCCCACTTCTCTCTGTACTGCTTGTACCATCTCAGATAATGGTGCCAGGCTGCCTGCCAGTGAGAACCTAGAACCCCCCTCTGGTGAGGCACTGTTTGCATCATTACCCTCATACTGCTTAGCAACAGCCTTAGTAACAGCGGGATGTGGTTGCATTGTCTGCTGAGAATATCTGTCATCCAGACCAGCCTAAAACAGATACAATGGGAGGTTTGCTGCAAGTGCATATATCCTGACATCAGAATGAATATATTTAAATAGAGGTCAGCAAGTGTGAGTAGAACTAACCATGGCTGGCTTTTTGCCTCTACAGCTTTCTTTCAGTCAGCAATAATATTCTACTCATGAAAGAAGGGCACATTAGAAAATTCTAACAAGCATATGTTAAGATGCCAGAATAACACATACAAGTCACAGTCTCATACAAGTGTACACCCCCTGTGCATACCTTAAATACTTACACAGAAAATGGTACAGTTACACATGGGGACACATTAGCAAATGTGCAGGAACTGTAAGATTGTGCATTATAACTCTATCTCATAAAATAACACAGCAGAAGCCCACTTTAATGGTATCTGGCACATGTTATTAAGTGCCACCATAGCACCACCACCTTCACTTGACATTCCAGATCTGCACAACAGCAGACACTTATTTTCCAAACCATCCATGACAAACATTTGCTTACAGTAAGAAAAGTCTCAGAAATACAACAGAAAAACAATAAGTCCAGTGGTACCCACGTACAATGCCCTTCAGGATGATGTAAAATGACCTCCATTGGCCATGGATGCAGATCATCAGATGCCTGCACTGTCACCAAATTGATGCCGGCATGTTCCTCCATCCTGGTGATGTCACTGGTTAAGGTCAGCACTTCGGCCAGGTCATAGCTGGCATCACCATTTTTGAAGGCACCATCATGGGGGCCCAGTAGGAACTATCTGAAATGGATGTGAAGGGAATAAAGCCTCATATAGACACCCTACAAGGGTCTTTATCAAATCTCAGAAAATGAAGAAACTTTCATGAGGAACAAAATGGTGGCCTGCGAATCATGGTCACAATGTGATTTCTGAATCTCAGGGAGTGCGACACGTAGCTGTAAAGCTCTCAGCCTTTCGGTAAAGATCAAGGGTAGCATGTGCAGCATGATGCACATACTTGCACAAGTCTCTAGTGTGGCATGCATGCTTGCACAGATCTCTAGCATGAGTTTATGGTCACAAACTGTTACTGACAAGCATAGGCAATAAGCTGCATTTTAAGTCACTGATGCATAACAGCAAGATAAAGTGATTCAAAGACATACATGCAGCCTGGCTTTGTCTATATGCCACACCAACAGGTGTAACATTACATTGTTTTAGAGATGCACCACCATTTTGTATGTTAGGAAATGCAAATTTGAGAAGGCATATTAGATAACTGGGTAGCTGTAGTAGGAGAAATAGTAACACTTTCTGGACCTAGATACAGGTATATAGTACCCTGAACATGTGTGACAAGCTCTAGTTCTCTGCCTTCCTAAGGATATGCACATTTGAACAGGAAACCATGATCAAAAGACTAGTCATACAGTTATGTGTTTGTATTTATATAATGTATGTAGACTGCACAGGGAAAAAGAGTAGCCCATAACATGGAAACAACCTATCCCTGTAGATGCCTTTCACTACATATGGTAAAGGCATGGCTTTTAAAAACTATACAGTGACCTATGGCTGAGAATACTGCAGGGTTTTACCTACATATGTATAACTCCAATGTCACCACCATTTCCAAAGGTGTTCCCTCATGGTGGAAACAGAAATAACTCCCTTATGCTAAATATACATATTGGTCCTATCAAAGCAAACAGGCTCTGCAAGGAGCACATTTGCAGCATTGTTGTCAAGTACACATATAATATATATGCCCATGTCTGTCCCTATAGATATCATTTGGCATACTTCTGTAATTTTTTCCCTTTCAGTACAGTATGATTTACCTTGGTGACCATCTTGTTTGCAGTTGTCATTCTTCCAGTTCCAGTAGTATACAGTCTAAAACTTTGTGTCATATGCTCACAGATGCTTGCATATCTGAGGGACAAGGTATACAGTAGAGCAAGGCAATTTCAGCTGTGGATAACATCTGTTTGGAAGAGGCAGTATTGACCAGCTTTTATGGGACTAAGTGTAGCAGACAGTGGTTCATGACAAAACTGCCATGGAGGACCACAATTGCACATTATGGCATTGTCATAAGATGTTACTGATATGATGTGCCATGCAAAGGCAAAGGCATATTCCACAGCAGCTGAGAGGCTTTCTGGAGCAGCAAGCTGACATAGTCAGAGGAGTTTTTGTTGTTCTTGCAGGAGAACAACAGTTTTGAGAGAGAGGTGGACAGAGGCATGAGGATAGACCCATTCCCACATGCAGAACACCAAAGCTAGTTTATCTGTTTATCTAGCACTGTTGTCAGTTTTCTAGACAAGCACCCTTGAACTAAGAGCTGAAGCTTGCTTTTCTATCAAAAGTCAAAATCAAAAAGTGAAAAAAGCTCTTCTAAAAGATGAAGAGCAAAAAAAAAATAAAAAAATCTCAGCTGCTGTAACTATAGCAAGCTGCTTGCTACCAGTGTACCCTGGGGCCTATATAAGCCTAGCTAAAAAGGTTCCCTGTCTTTCGCCACCCAAGAAAATTATTTTCCTGTACCCCTGTCGAGCAGCACCACAGAAGTGATTCCCGGGGTGAATTTTCTATTTCCCATCCAGTCGTCAAGATTTTTCTTAAAGAGGGCCAATGAGGAGCTTTGCTTGACATGAATGGGTAGTTTGTTCCAGAGTATGGGAAGTCCCTGGGACAGGAATCTATCCCTCCAGCATGTTCGGTTTATTGTGGTGACAAGGTTTAGGTCCCTGGAGCGTGTGGTTCGGAGAGACAGGGATTTCTTTAAGTGTAGCATGTCCAACAGCTCTGGGCTTGACATAGCTTTGTATGTTAGGCAGAGATTGCTTCTGAGTAGGTGATATGCAACAGAGTATAGCTGGAGTTTTTTGAGATGGTCTGCATATGGCATCTGTTTGAGGCTGGTAATCCTCTTAATGAGGTATTTCTGTGGCCTTTCCAATTGTTGGAACACAATGTAACACTGAACTTAGTCATAATCACAAATGCTACATCAGCAGGACCTGCTGATCGTGTCCAGCTAACAACCTAGGCTTGGGGAAACTGTCCTTCACCCTGCCCTGGTTACAACTCTACCCCCATGCCACAGTAGATGATGCACCAGAATAGTACCAGGCTCATTACTGTAGGGTTAAAATGCATGTCGAAACAGAGGTGTAGATGGCTCCATCTGTGCCTTGTGCTCTTCAAGTGAAGACCAAAAAAATACAAAAAAAAGGCACGTCATTGTATTAATACAGTGAAGTGCTTTTTGTTTTTACAGTTAGATCCAACTCTACCCCAACAAGCAATTCCATTGAACAGCAAACAAACAAACTATAAAAATAAGCCATTCCTTCTACTAGCAAACCAACCAGGTGGCCAGATATGTGCCATGCCCCCTCCCATCCATTCAGGTCCTTTTTCTGTACCCTATCCCAACCCTCCTTCCCTCGCCATAATTTATTGTGAAAAAAAAATCTTATTTTAAACTGTAGCAAACTACTTGCTACAAATATAGTAAACAGTTGTGACAGTTTATACACTGCCTGCAAGGAGGGTTACAGCACTCATGCTTTGGATATAAAAAAAAAAAAAAACACTCCTTTTAAACTGTAGCAAACCATTGCTATAGTTTATACCCTGCTTGCACAGAGTGCTTCAGTGCTCATGTTTTAGAGTAAAATAAAAAAAAAAAAAAACACTCTTTTAAACTGTAGTAAACTGCTTACTACAAATGTAGCAGTTGCTACAGCTTAGACCATACACTGAGCATTGCAGTGCTCAGGTTTGACCACAAATGAAATACCGGCTTTTAAAAGCCAGTATTGCACGTAAGAGTGATTGGGATGATCAATGGCCAATTGCGTCTACCCAACACTTTGTGCCCGGAGCCATTCCCCCTCTCACCCTGCCCTACTTGCACATCTATGTAGAAACTGTAGGCTAATCACAGCATATACTGACTATGTTTTGTTATAGTAGCATTAGATATACAGCCACATCAGCATGCCAGCAAAGGTTGGTTGAGATTGTATGGTACATCTTGCGTGGACACCCTTACTGTGTATGCTAGAGGGACTTGGGTTTAGCACAGATACTCAAGCTCACTCCATTGTGTCTTTTACTGTCGTTATGACACCTGTATAGGCTGGGAAGGGCACATAGGATAACAAGCTGATGCTAGTATCCATGCAGGGCTGATGATAATGATAAAGACACAGATACCTGGGTCGCAGTCTGATGACACAGTGACACTGTCTGTCTCCATCCTGGGTGAATATCCATCTATAGTACAGGAAGTAGGTGTGGCCTTCTCCACAGCTTGAGTGCCCACTGTCCCTAGTGGCAGAGGGGTCCCAATGGATCCTTGCACCAGTGATGCTCCCCGTGAAACTGTTGTGGCAGATGTGTGCTGTATCTGCTGTGGGTATACCCATCAATGAGCAGTCCTGTAGTTGTGCCTGATGCCATCATGTGTCACAGTTGGCCCCTGACATGTGTATGGCACATGAAATTCATCAGATGTGCTAGACTATCATCCAGGCACAATCTGCTGCAATGCAGTCTAGCGTGGGGCTAATTGTTGTGTTGCATGAAATCCTTAAGGATAAGGCGTCTAGAGTCACAGTACTGATTGATGATATGAGGTCTTTGGTGGCACACACTACATCCATCTCTGCCTTCATGGGGAAGATTGCTACTCTGGCAGTGCTGTTTGAGGTCAGGATAGGATACATATCAGGGGTGGCTGTGTAGAGGGCTCTTCACAGGGTAGATAGTCCCCACTTATATCTGGAATTGTGCAACACCTTATCATCCCATCATGGATGGTGACATCTCCTAACTTTCACTGGCAGGAACCAGACAGAAAACTTCACAGAGTCAGTCACACAGCTGCACACCATCCTACTAGGGGAGACTCTTAATTCCTTGCACACCAAGCTAGTAAAGTAAATTAGAGGCAAACTAATAGGTATTATATGTGTTTGTATGTGAGAGCTTTGCTGCCAGTGACATTTTGTAAATATATCTCTCACATACCTTATACGTTTGTTTGAGAATAACCTGGTTGTCAGTAAACATAAGGTGATTGCTACATTGCCTCATGACACCCATATCTATCACTCTGGCATGAAAGTTCATGCCCATGTTTTCTGACCCTATTTGGGTGGTCAGTAAGTTGTTGCAGGAGTGAAGAGTAGTAACAGGGGTATCTACTCCTTAGCAACTGGGGCACTGCTTTTCCCTGTACAAACTAGTTTGTCTTCATACAGCCAAATAAAAGGGTAGTCTTGTTAGGACAGAATTGCAGGAATGCAACAATTAAGTACCAGCAACAAATACAAAGTAGCAAATTACAGATTAACATTGCCTGGAAGGCTTCTCAAAAGTGTATATCTCAGCAATCAGCAAACAGTCCACTATTAGGGAACTTCAAAATTATTTAAAGTGTAAAATCAATAAATTAATCAAAAATAAAGTAGCAACACTCTAATACAGTTAACCGAAATGCAAAACAATAAAATAAAACTATTATTTGCCAAAATGGAATGGGATTATTTCAAGACTCTCTCAGAGTGTGGAGTGGACACCAAGCAGATGGGAGATCTTGGAAAATGGGTAGGAGACAATTTGAGGTAAGTTAGGTTTACTCAAGAGCAATATTGGTTTATTGGGTGGGAACTCAGTATTATGGAACACAGTGGGTGGGAAAGGTACTTAAATAGCGTACACAACTGACAATAGCAATGCGAGAGGGGAGAGAGGGAGGGACTTTAAAAAGATTACTGTAAAGGGTGGAAGCCAGAGACATAGGCTTTTAAAACCACAAAAGGGAAAAGGTGGGAGGGTTGGGGAAAATTCAAGCAGAAGTATATAACTAGAGATGGATCCAATCAAATAAAGCCATTGATGGAGCTCTGTATCCTCCAAACTTGTAATAAGTCACAGTTCTCTTAGTCCTGTGACTAAGTTAACTTTTCCGGCTAAAACTTGGTGTGACAATGTATGGCATTGCCATCTGTGCCAGGGAGAATAGGGTAGTGCATGTGTATGCCAGCATAGTTTTGTGCCATTTGATTATCACACTGACAAGTACAGATGCTTGTGTTAAAAATGTATCAACAGTGTTATAGTCTCATAGTTTCATAGTTTAGTACTAAGCTATCTGCCCTGGGGCATTTATAAGCCTAGCCATAGTGATGTGGCTTACGCCACCCCATGTAATGGTACAAAAGTGTACAGAATAGATTTAGAATACTGTGCCTCTGTCTAGTAGTGACACAGTGAAGACCCCCTTACATAATAGAATTAATTTACTGTGCCTCTGTCTAGTAGTGACACAGAGATGACCCCCGGGGTAAACCTATGATCTCCCATCCACTCGTCAAGATTTCTCTTGAAGAGAGTCAGTGAGGGGCTCTGCCTAACATGAACTGGGATTCTATTCCAGAGTATGGGAAGCCTTTGAGTTATGAATCTGTCCCTCCAGCATGTCCTATTCATATTTGTGCTGAGGTTTAAATCTTTAGCTCTCGTGGTTCTGATGGATTTGGATTTTTTGAGGTGGAGCATGTCCATCAATTCCTGATTGGACATGGCCTTGTACGTCAGGCACAGATCACCTCTGAGTAGGCGGTATGCTACTGAATAGAGCTGGAGTTTCTTTAGTCTGTCAGCATATGACATATGTTGGAGACCCTTGATCCTCTTGGTGAGGTACTTTTGGGGTCTCTCCAGCTGTTGCAAGTGCCGGGTGAGGTACATACCAAATGGGGCATTGTGCTCAATCATGGGCCTGATAAGGGAGGAGTACAGGGGTACAATGACCTCCTTTGATCTGGATGTGAATCCCTTCATGATAAGGTGGGCAAGGTAGAAAGTCTTTCTAACCACTTTGGCAACGTGGGTGTCAAATGAGAGGTCACTATCGACTTGGGTCCCCAGGTCTCTGATTACTTTTTCCATACTCAGTGGGTTACTGTCTATGTGATAATTTGTGGGTACTTTGTTTTCCCAAAGGGGATGACTATACATTTTTTGGCATTTAGTTTAAGGCCATGACTCCGGCACCAGTTGTCCGTTTCAGTGAGGCCTTTCTGTAGGATGAATGTGTCAGCTGGTGTATCGACTATGGCGCCTAGTTTGCAGTCATCTGTGAATTTTGTCAGCCACAACCCTCCCGTGTTTGCTTTCACATCTGAGAAATATATGCCGAACAAGAGGGGTCCCAGGACAGAGCCCTGTGGGACACCACTTGTGACTGGCTTTGAGTCTGACATGGCTCCAGCGATTTTGACTTTTTGGGTTCTATCCTTTAGCCAGTTTGCAACCAATCTTGTGACATACGGATTTACATTTAAGCTGTTGAGCTTTTCTATGATGCCTGAGTGGGGTATTGTGTCGAAAGCTTTAGCCAAGTCCAGGTAGGCTGTATGGACTGCTTTGCCCTTGTCAATGGCTCTAGTGACTGTGTTGAAAAAGTCAACTAGGTTCAAAAGGCAGGATCTGCCCTTAACAAAGCCGAACTGGGTGGGATCAAGTGTCTGTAGGTCCCCAATGTCTCTGTTTATGAGTTCCATAATGATTCTTTCCATAGCTTTGCAGACCAGGCTGGTTAAGCTAATGGAGCGGTAGTTACCAGGGTCTGTAGAGGTGCCTCCTTTGTGGAGTGGGACCACTGTTGCTGTACGCCAGTGTTCAGGTACATATCCTGTAGTAAGGCTAAGGTTAAATAGCATTTTTATGTGCGGGTTTAGCTCCTCTTGGTGTTCACGTAGCACGCAACCCGGGATACCTTCAGGTCCCATTGATACTGTGTTTTTAGCTTTGCTGAGGGCGGTTCTCACCTGGACATCTGAGATGACAGGGAGGTTACATTCAGCTGGGATAAGTATTTCCTCTTTTGGGGGTGAGGTAGGGGAGAAATTTGCACTGAACCTGTCTGCCAGAATGTTGGCAATATCTGTGGGTTCAGTGTATTTTTTGTCATTGTGAACTAACTCTGAGCATATCTGAGGGTTTCCGCCCAGGTTTCTAACATAGCAGAAGAAGGCCTTGTGGTTATCTTTAGTGTCCATAGCGATTTTTCTCTCAAAGTTGGCCTTGGATGTTTTTATGAGAGAATGTAGCTTTCTACTAGTGGTGATCAGAGATGCCTTCTCTTTATGGGATTTTGCTCTGACGTGCAGTAGCTTCCTTCTTTTGTTATACAATTTGTTTATGGCTGGGGTCCACCAGACAGGACGCCTGCCCTTGGTGGAGAGGGTCTTGGTTTTATTTGGGATTGCATGATCCATGCATTCTTGGAGATGTCCGTAGAAAGCATTTGTGAAGGATTCAGCATTGTGGGATGTGGTTTCCACTGGCCCAGTGGGCTTAAAGGATACCATCTCAGTCTTAAGAAGTGTAAAGTTGGCTTTTGAGAAGTTTTTCACTGTAGACTTTTGTGTTGGGGTGGGATATGTATATCCAGGGTGATTAGTTTGTGGTCAGATCTCACTAGTGAGGGGTATACTTCCAGTGTGGAGCACTTTGTCCCCATGTTTGTGATGATCAGGTCTAGTATATTATCTCCCCTTGTGGGAGAGGTGACTAGCTGTTCCATTGCATTTGAATTTATGAATTCCAGGAACCTTTGGGCTAGGGTGTTAGGGCTAGAATAATGCACCCAGTCTATGTTAGAGTAGTTGAAGTCTCCCAATATGATGGTGTTTGGTGAGACATTCATATCCTCCGATGTCTTCAGGAAGGCTGAATGGGGTTCCTGAGATTAGGAGGGTGGTCTGTAACATGCTACCAGTTGTATAGCAGTTTTGCCTACAGTTAGTTGCACCTGGATGGTCTCTGAGGCTTCATGTGTTGCCACTAACCTGGAGGTGTGGGTGTCCTTGATGAATATGGACACTCCCCCTCCCCTTTTGGTTTGGCCCGAGTTTTGGGGCCGAAAAGCATGATACGAGGTATAGCCTGGTAGCACTGGGGTGCTCTCAGGAGCCTTGAACCAGGTTTCAGTGACTGCACAGACATCGATGTTCTCCATACTGAGGAGTGCTTCGAGAGCCTGCATCTTGAGATTTAGACTTCTGGCGTTGAGCAGCATTACCCTTAATTTTTTTCCATTTTTTTTTTCTAAGGAGGTGGGTTTGTCTTTTGAGCCTTGCCTAAAAAAGGCACTATGGGGGTGGCAAGAGCCTTAGCCAATATCCGGAAGCCCAGTGTTGACAGATGCAAGCCATCCCTTGCGAAGCAGCGTGGCTTGTCCAGCATGTCATCCCAAGTAGACAGACATTGGATCCCCCTAGAATGACACCAGTAATTGAGCCAATTATTAAAGCTGATCATCTTGTCTTTGTATTGTGGCATCATTCTTGGTGAGGGCAAGATGCTGCTCAGGGTCAGGGTCATACCAGCCTGGGCTACATAATCAGAGAGCTCCTCTATGTCTCTTTTCATGTAGTCCAGGGAGGTATGTCTCAGGTCATTCACGCCGGCATGGACAATGACGGAGTCCTATTTGTACTTACTTTGGAGTGACCTAAGTGTGTGTGTTATGTGGTGGATCCTAGCTCCCAATAGGCAGCTCACCATTACCCTCTCCTTGTTCAGCCTGGTAAGCGGAACATCAGTGTGTGTCTGACTATAGAGTCACCTATTACTAGTGTATCAGGCATAGTGTTTGGCCTTAAGGGCTGTGATTGTTTGACACACTGATTTATTGAAGTATGTGTTGCAAGTGTTGTGTTTTGAGGTGGTGGATTTTTGGGTGTCTGCTTTAGGAGCCTCTGTTGTTTTGGTAAGTTTTTTGTTAGAGCCTCCGAGTATGTCTTTATGTTATTATGTGTTTGGTTTGCAGTTGTGGTTGGTTTATGTGGGACTGGGTTTGCTGTGTGTGTGGTTACCTTCTCCTCCTGTCTGGTCTTGCTAGTCCTGAGTTGAGAGGGTTCAGCCTCCATTTTGGCTATATATTTGCATCTCTCACATGTATTTGTGTTTGTTGGGAGGAGGAGAGGGTTGTCTGTGTACATGAGACAATTGTAGCATTGTCTCAAGATTCCCAGATTAACCAGCTAAACCGGAGAGGATGCTAGTAATCTACCACTCAACAAGCTAGAATATTATAAGGGAGTGCTGTGCCTTTAAAGGAAGTGGGTACTCACAGGGGTGGTCGGTGGATGTAGTGCTTTCTTTAGTTTGAGAGTGCTTTCTTAGAAGAGAGGTTTTGAGAACAAGTGCTAGGCTTATAATAAAGTGAGTAGACTGATTATTATAAGAGTAGAGCTTTCTTAAGAGAAAATTTGAAGAGCAGACTGGAACTTTAAAAAGAGCTAGAAATGGTCCAAAACAACCAATCACTACAAGCTCTTGTGCTGAGGTCACTCCTTCAGGGACAAATAGGCTGCTCAAGGCTCCCCACTCCCACTGGTGAGCAAAGAAACTTCCTTCTATCCAAGTAATGCAATGGACAACACAGGAGCTACACCACAGCCCAGAATACAGCAAAGCTTTATAATAACTGATTAAATGTATATGTTTAAACAAACAATTCTGGAAGGGAGGAGTAGAAGTTTTTGAAATTGTTCTATAATTTTCAAATACTGCAACAGACCTTAGTGAAGCTCTGAGTGTGTATTCTACCAGAGTCAGGTGATCAAATGTAATGTCATTCTATAACCAGTACCGAGAGGATGTAACTCATGCAGCAGTTTGTTTTGTTTTCTTTGGAACCTAATATAAAAGATCCATGACATTTATCACAGTTAGTTAGTTGAGTTCAGTTCAGTCAGTTTGAAGCTCATCACCTTGGCCATGTGGAAGTAAGCATCTCAGCATCCTATATTGCCTTGCTGTATTAAGTTAGCTAGGGAAGAGTTATTCTTTAGACAGTCAGGAAAGACAGCGAGATTAGTTAAGTATTGTTTTTCTGCATCTGTTTGAATATGTCCTACTGTGCTATTTTTATTTCTCCTGTGATTGAAATTTGGTGTTTATTGTACTTAGATATTTAGTACTCTCATGTTTTCCATTTTATTTATTATTAAAAATGTCATACCTTTCATTGTGACTGGTCTTTCAGAGAATACTTTTGACATCTTGAGAGTACTTGTGCTTATTTTAGTGATGCCTTGGCCACTCCAAAAAGCCTGGCTGATTTGATTACACTCTATCATTTATGATAGCATTGATTTTACTCATTATAACTGGATACCCTTGTAAGAGCTTGTGAGTAGTTCACTAGTGGCAGCAGATTTACCTTATAGTCTGGGCAGAAGGGGTACAGTTAGTAAATCTGTACCAACCTTTCCCAGGAGTGTGTGTGTGTGTGTGTGTGTGTGTGTGTGTGTGTGTGTGTGTGTGTGTGTGTGTGTGTGTGTGTGTGTGTGTGTGTGTGCGCGTGTGTGTGAAAATCAAATGCCCAGGTGTGGATGTACCAGGTACTTGGAACTGGGACACAGTGCCCCAAAATGAGTCTTGTTTGGGATCTGGAGAGACAGAGAGTCCAGTCCTGGGTCTGGAGCATGTTCCCTGTGTGCTCTTGGAGGAAACTGTGCTTGATGCAGAGAGATGCATCTTTAAATACTGTGTAAAACCATTCCTGTTCTTAGTGACCATTTCACACCAGTGTCAGTGGTGAGGATTAAGGCTCCTTGATTACTAGTCCAGGGTAAAGAGAGGCTGTCACACATGGAAAAAGCAGAAAAATACAAAAACAAACAAACAAACAGTATCACCACACAGTCACTATAAGTGTAAATGAAAATATTTAGGCAAAATTGAAATAAAAGCTTTTTTTCTTCCCTGTTTGATATAAAGCTTGTTTCTCATAATTCATGGCTTTCTATGGCTCTCAGAGTCTTGAATAAAAACCCCTGGTAGACATACCTCTGTGTCGGTTATAGCAGACTAGCTAGAGAGGGATCCAATCAAATAAAGTCAGTACTGGAGCTCTGTGACTTCCAAACCTGTAGTTAGACACAGTTCTCTTAGTCCTTTGCCACTGAGCTACAGGTCAATGACCCCAGGTAGGTTAGAATTTCAGAAACTTTAGCTTTTATGGTGGGAGCGGAGAATATCTGTAACTAATCAGCAGGCAGCAGCACCAGGAAGAACACTACTTATATGTATCAGTGGGGGCTGGGGCAGGCAAAATATACAGGTGACAAGCAGTAGCAAAGTAAACAGAGAGGCACTGGAAAGACATTTTAAGAAGGTAAATGATAATCAGAATATAAATATCTAGCAGCAAACCTAGAATGTAAACAGCTGTAAAAGAAATGAAGCACAAATCCTGTAACATAATTTACAATACTGCCACTACTCGTAATCCCACTACAGTCTAAAACACCATACTATGCAGAAATTTGTTAGTAGCACTGTTTATGAAACATTCAATAATAAATGACTAAATGAGGCTCAAGTCTGGCAGTCGAGCATAGTTCTGCCACAACTGTGAATGAAACTACAAGACTAAGGCAGAGTTCAAAATATAAACAAGTTTTACAAGTAATTCTACTTATGGAGATAATATACAGTATAATGTATAGCTGGTAAAAGCAAGCAAAAAACATATAAAGAAAGCATACCCAGCAATAGTGGTCTAAGAATATCAAGTACAGATAAAAAATATCAGATAACAAATGCATCTGCTAACTAGAGATGTGATATTACAAAATTAAACCAAAGGAACCAGAGGTTGTAACTTATTTGATACTCATTACAAAAAGAACAGGCAGAATAAAAGAAACCTATGTGAAGGAATTAGGGAGTATGTCAGTGGGAGCAACAGATGGCGTAGTAAAAGTAGGACTTAGTAATTATGAAAGGTCCTTGTGGCAAGAAAAGCAGAGTTGCTGAGAGGGCAGGAAGTGAGTGAGCACAGAAGAGCCACAGGAAGAAATAAGATGATTTAAGGTTAAGATGGGGGAGTAGCTGATAAGTTCAAAAGAAAGAGAAATACAGAGATTAGAAAATTGGATAGAAGTTTGTAACTATTCTGGGATATATTACACAGATGGACCATTTTGAAATATATCTGGTCTGGGATTCCTCCATATCTCAGCTACTCTACAAGATTATTTTTGAAAAGAAAATTTTAGCTATGAAGCCTTGAACACTGGTTGTTACAACTGCTACTGTTTCTACTGAAACATTAGTTTCTAATTAAAATTGTTAAAAAAAATTTGAAGGTGTTTGGATTTTAAGCAAACACACATCATTTTCAGATTTATTGACAATTGTTTGTCTTTCGGCTTTTCCCGGTAAGGGTTCGCCACAGCGGAACTCCGGTCCGCTAATCATTGGCAGTAGATTTGTTATGAAACGTCAAGGTGCCAGCTCGATGCTCAACCTCCAATGAAGGCACGTCCATTTATGCATGCATGTCTTTTGAATGCTATGCAACTGTGGGGAGGACATGCAGACTCCACATAGAAGGCACTCCCAAGCCCAGCCGAGAATCGAACGGGAGAACCTCTTGCTGTGAGGTAACAATGCTACCGCCGTACAGATTTATTGACAATGATGTTTTAAAAACATCCAGCACTTGTATTCAAGCCAAGGAAGAGGAAATAAAATACATAAATGAATAATTTGGATTCTTTGACCATATTTATGTGAAAACTCACCCCTGAAAAAATTACTGCATAATTCCTCTAATTCATTCCCCTTTTATCCAACGTATTGAGGGAAACATATAAACATAAAAATAGTATTAGGCAAGCAATCACAGGAGCCATATGTGTACTTATAACTTCTTGCTATCTTTTTAAACACTTAATAATGCCTACCTCCCAAATTGAGATGGGCCATACATGATAACCCTGATGTAAACTTGTGTCTACCTATCAAGATTAGCTTTAAAGGTAGCCAAAGATATATTTTGTTTGACCTGTAGTGGTAATTTATTTCATAGACAGGGATAACATTGAGCTAGGAACGTATACCTTAAGGAAATCTTGGTGGTGTTGATTTATGTCCCTAGTGCAGGTGTTCATACAGCTACTGGTTTTGCAAAGAAATAGGAAGTCAAATAGGACTGGGTCTTTCATGGGTCAAAAAAACAAGATACAGGTCACCTCAGAGCAAGTGTTAGTTTACTGCATATAAAGAGAGTTATGCATATCTTTTGGGATAGATGGAGGCTTTAATGCCTTTAATGTTCTTAGTTAATAATCTTTGAGGGTCTTTCCAGCTGAGTTCTATACTGGGATTTGTACATAATATCGCAACCAGATTTGTAAGCAGCCATAATTTGCACTGTTATAGCAGTTCTGAGTAATGGTGAGTGTGGAAGAGAGGTGAAGAAGAGAGTACAGGCAGGATGGAGTGGGTGGAGTAGAATGTCAGGAGTAATTTGTGATAGACGAGTACCAGTAAGAGTGAAAGGGAAGGTTTACAAGAGGGTAGTGAGTCCAGCTATGTTATATGGGTTGGAGACAGTGGCATTGACAAAAAGGCAGGAGTCAGAGCTTGACGTGGCAGAGTTGAAGATGTTAAGATTTGCATTGGGTGTGACGAGGATGGACAGGATTAGGAATAAGTATATTAGAGGGTCAGCCCAGGTTCGAAGGTTTGGAGACAAAGCCAGAGAGGCAAGATTACGTTGGTTTGGACATGTGCTGAGGAGGGATGCAGAGTATATTGGGGAAAAGATGCTAAGGATGAAGCTGCCAGGTAACAGGAAAAGAGGAAGGCCTAAGATAAGGTTTATGGATGTGGTGAGAGAGGATATGCAGGTGGTTGGTGTGACAGAGCAAGATGCAGAGGACAGGAGGAAATGAAAACAGTTGATCTGCTGTGGCAAGCCCTAGAGGGAGCAGCCGAAAGAAGAAGAAGAAGATAGCGAAACAAAGTTACCTTAAATTGAAAAGGGGTGTGTAAACTCTTAATTACTAGTCTATCACATTGGTTATGAAACAGGAACAGGAATAATGGCAAAATTCCTCATCCTGGGTAGCATCCTTTACCAATGTAACAATGTAAAATAAAATGAATATGGCTACAGACTTATGGTTTACTGAATGAAATGGTTTTGTTTAAAATGCTTACAAGATGCATGACTGGGTGAAAGAAAATGAAGGAAATAAACAGTCACTAGCTGTAGATATGCATATTTTGGCCTTGTTCCACAGCTAGTGGGGTTTGGCTTTATTGGCCTGAAACTGTTCATTAAAATGACGAAAAACATCATGGGCATTCAGAATCACCATATAGCTGAAATACCTAATGTTCATAAAGGTCATTTGCATATACCCCATGTGCCTGTGATGCAAGAGGTTTAAGAGGTCACTCAGTGGAAGTTCTAGCTTGACTGGAGTTTTCATTTAGTTTTTACTAATTGTTTTTTCTGGGTGACCTTCTCACTCTTTGTTTTAGTTTGTTAGTTGGGATATTTTGCAGTCACTCTAATGGTAATGGACATCAGCTGGGTATAACAGCCCTGTGTTTTTATGCTTAGTCAAACACTCTGTGTTTTGCTGATAAGGTTATAACAAGGCTGAAATATGCATATCCCCAGCTAGTTGGGTTTATTGGCCTCAAATTGTTCATTAAAATGACGAAAAACGTCATGGGCATTCAGAATCACCATATAGCTGAAATACCTGATGTTCATAAAGGTCATTTGCATATACCCCATGTGCCTCTGATACAAGAGGTTTGAGAGGTCACTCAGTGGAAGTTCTAGCTTCACTGGAGTTTTCATTTAGTTTTTACTAATTGTTTTTTCTGGGTGACCTTCTCACTCTTTGTTTTAGTTTGTTAGTTGGGATACTTTGCAGTCACTCTAATGGCAATGGACATCAGCTGGGTATAACAGCCCTGTGTTTTTTATGCTTAGTCAAACACTCTGTGTTTTGCTGATAAAGTTATAACAAGGCTGAAATATGCATATCCCCAGCTAGTGGGGTTTGGCTTTATTGACCTGAAAATTGTCCATTAAATGATGAAAAACATCAGGGGCATTCAGAATCACCATATAGCAGAAACACCTGATGTTCATAGGGGTCATTTACATATATTCCATGTTCCTCTGATATAAGCGGTATGAGAGGTCACTCAATGGAAGTTATAGCTTTGCTGGAGTTTTCATTTAGTTTTTACTGATTGTTTTTTTTTCTGTGTGACCTTCTCACTCTTTGTTTTAGTTCTTTTTATACTGTTGCAAACTGCTTTGTACAGTAGTTGTTACAGTTTATACCCTGCCTGAGTGGAGTGCTACAGCACTCATGTTTTAGTTTAAAAAATAATTGTTAAAGTGCAGCAAACTGATTGCTACAAATGTAGCAGACAGTTGTTACATTTTAAACACTGCCTGCATGGAGCACTATGGTGTTCAGGTTTTAGATAAAAAATGTTTTTCTTCCTTTTACATCTAGCAAACTGCTTGCTACAAATGTAGCAAACAGTTGCTAGAGTTATATCCTGTCTGCACGGAGTGCTATAGCACTCAGGTTTAATTAAAAAAAAGACATTTTATTTTTTAAAACAAACAACAATTGCGACCACGAAACGAACGCTCCTATAGCAAATACAGAAGAATAAAACTGAAACACAAATGCAAAGGAGCAGACCAGGACTGTGCTGCAATACCCACATAGACTAAATGTTCAAAAAGAACAATATCAGTTCTGAACTGTGCTTGTAGAATGCAAAAATCAGGAACTCCACTCACAAAAGTCTAATAAATCCAAGTAGCTTATTTCACAATAAAAAGATGAGGTAAGCACTTTCACCCGTTAGGGCTTCTTCAGACAAAAAGCACTTAATTGGTAAAAATCAATTTATATACAAATTATTAGTACTAATCATGACATCATATCCTGAGGAAGCAGATAGATTCAAACGCCCATTGTTAACACTATATACATATTGTATCATAAAAAGAGGAGCGTATATTGTAGAATATAGTAAGTTAAAAATATTAAAAAAGTAAACAAAATTTACATATTAAAAATCTATAAATATATGCAAGAAACAGTTAATATATACAAGATATCAGAATAAACCTTGTAAAAATGTATAACAAGTCAAAAAGCAGCTTTGTCAGAAATAAAAAATATATATCAAGAGCATAAACTGTATGTGCAAGGAAACAATATGTGCAAATAGCCAATAAATACAATTATCTGGCATGTAACCCCATATAACATTAAGGCAGAATCTTTTCAAGATACTGTTATGAAACTTATTCATTTATTATGTGCTCAATGACTAAAAAAGAGGGTATAACTAAAGCCCTAGGCCTTAACTAACAATTTCCTATTTTTTAAAACCGGTTTAATAAAAATCTTATCATTTAAACCTGGTTTCTGATCAGACCTCAGTCTAATAATCCATTTGATTTCTGCTCTCTCTGTATAGTTCCTTGTGCCCTCCCCTCTAATACTGGGTATATTAATTTGAATCACTTGAAACCTAAACTTATGCTGATCATTATTGTCTAAGACATGTTTGGATAGGGCATTCTTGGTGGATTTAATTCTTATGTTATAAAGGTGTTCTCTAATCCTTTCCCGTAAATGCCTATCTGTTTTTCCCACATAGAACTCGGGGCACACTGTACATTGAGCTAAGTAAACAACATGCTCTGACTGATAGGTTGCCGCAACATTAAACTTGAAGCTCCTACACGTCACTGGGTGTATGAAAAAAATTTCAGTGTTCAAAAATTCACAATAGTTACAGGCATTACATGCTGACATGCCTGAAGATGGTAAGTCTGCAGCACATCTATTGTTGTCCTTAGGCTAACATAATAATCTCTGCAGGTTCATCCTGTTCCTTTATGTAAAATGTGGTTTACCTCCCACTGTTCCATTTAAATTGGGGTCAACCAACAGTATCTCACAATTCTTATAGAATATCTCTCTCACCCTATTAATGTCTTGTGTGTAATTCAAAGATAACTTAACCACTGGATCACAAACATTCTTTGACTCAATTCCTTCAACTAGTTTACTTCTATCAGAAAAATAGGGGGGCACTATGTTAGTTCTCAACTGGGTTATGCCCTCAAACCCTGCAACCACCTCACTTAGATTATATGATCTATCTACCAATCTTTCCTGTAGATTAATTAACTCTCCTTCAAATCCATATTCAGTTGGATTCAGGCGTGAGGCACGTATCACCTGTTCTCTTATAATGTTCTTAAAAACAAACCTTGGGTGCATGCTCTCTCTATGTAAAAGGGAATTCTTGTAACAACTTTTTCTATAAACACCCATATTCAGCAACCCATTCTCCAGACATTCAATACAGACATCCAGATAAGGGATCCATCTATCTGAACTCTCCATAGTGAAATTCAAATAACTTGTAAGTGAGTTAATTTCTTCTAAAAAATGTTGCAGCCCAATGTCAGTACCTTTCCATAAAAGGAAAAGGTCATCCACGAAACGTGTGTACAATATAACATGTTCCTGAAAACTAATCAAAGGGAAAAATTTCTCCTTTTCCCAAATTGCCATGAATAGGTTGGCGTAGCTATTAGCACAAGACGTGCCCATAGCCATGCCATCCTTTTGTATATAGGGTGTTCCATTAAATAAAAACACATTATTTTCCAATATGACTTCCAAATAGGCAGACATCAAGTCTATGTGAGTTACAGTATGTTGTGTATTTTCTACAAGACATCTATATACACTCTCCAAACATTCTTGGTTGGGTATAACAGTAAATAATGACTGTATATCTAATGTCACCAGTTTAAAGGGGAGATCACGTGAGAGTGTAGACATTCTTTAATACAACATCAATAGGAACTGTTTACTGTCTTTTAAGTTGCATGGATACTTATCTAGGACAGGTCTTAAAGAATTTCTCCATGTACAAAGACATAGGTTCGGTAACCCACCCTCTCCCTGCACCGATAGGTCTCATGGGGGGTGGATGGGGTTCTTGTGGACTTTTGGGAGTCCTTGGATGACTGGAATCAATGGCTTCTCAACAAACAGAAACTGAAAAGGTTTCAAACTGATGTTTTAAGCAGATCTTCCAACATATCAAAAATACGTATGACCCTGCTCTCTATATCTTTCATGTCTATGATCTGATAAAACTTCTCATCACTTAACATAGTAGTCATGATATCCTGATATTCGAGTCTATCCATCACTACTACCAGTCCACCCTTATCCGCAGGTCTGATCACTATACTCCTATCCTGCCTTAGTCCATTTAAAGCACTCCTTAAACTCGGTGGCAGGTTGCCGAACCATCTTCTTTTCCTATTCTCATTGTCTAATTTGTGTAGATCATCCTCAACCAATTTAACAAAGGCATCCAGTAAGGGGTGAAGAACTGGTGTATAAGTGCTGGGCTTCTTAAACACAGGTCCCTGTTGAACCATGGGCGTACCCCCATAATCCAATTTCAATTGTGCATTTCGCCCAAATAATTTAACATCTTTAATTAGGTATGTAAGATTACTCTTGACTGATGGTATAAAGGATAACCCTTTATTTAGTACTTGTAACTCTTCTTTAGTCAAAGCTCTATTGGATAAATTCCGCACTAATGTTTGGGAACCCTCTCCCACATTTTCTTGAGGGTGGGACCAGACTGTTCTTCCCCCGACACCTTGTGTTTTTCTCTTCCCCCGCTCATTGACCTGTTCTTCCCTCCCCTGTGGGTATCGTTGATGGAAAAAGGGGTATGGCCAGAGGCTCCAAGTTGTGTGTGTGTGTGGGGGGGGGGGGGTTGGGGATCTTTCTACTAACAGAAGGTAAAGATTCAGTCCTTCTATTGGGATTATCATCAGTGTTGGCGGCATCTAGCTCTAGAGGTGAATTACTTAGCATATCTTGCCTCACATTACTGCCTGACATTCCTTGATTTAATTGATTTACCCTCTGTGAACCCATGGTGGTTCCAGACCCAGATATATTTACTTCTAATTCAATTTCTGAGTCTCTCCGCTGCGATAAATAATATAAATTAACTTGTGTATTCATAGCATCATTAAGATTCCTGACATTACTCTCTACAGAAAGTACATTTACATTAACTTCAGTACTATTAGTAGCATCATTATTTAAATTAACATTATTTCCAGAATTCCGTATAGCATTCACTGGATTGTGACTGTTAACAAAGTTATTCCCTCGTCTTCCTTGCCCATTTGTCCTGCCAAAGTCTGTTCTGGGCCAAGTGAAGTCATGTCCATTTCTAAAGTCCAAAATGTCTCACCGCAACTTATTGCACTTCTGTTCTATCAGTCTCTTTTCAAATAAATAGATATTGTCTAATAGTTTTTCCATGAGTTTCTCTACAACAGCTGTTGGATACTTATTTAAAAGAAACTGCTGCCTTGTTCTTATTTTATCACGTAGAGTTACTTCATCTGGTTGGAAAAACTCATTCAATAAAGTCATGTACTTCACACTCACCTCAATATTAATTTGCTGCCATTTGTATAGCAGCACTGGGTATAACGCAGCGGTAGTTGGTATTTTCAGTACCCTGAGGCCCCTCGGTATAATCCTTTTCTGTATACATGCCTCAAAATGTTGTCTCTGTGTTTGCAGATTCTTTAACTTTAAAAAGTCGCTCTCCATCTGCTCAAACTCATCGTTGAGCCCACTAAGCTCATCTACTGTAGCTGGATCCTCCATTCCACTCTCTCTCACTTCATATGATAATAGCGGATTTGTCTCACCAGAAACGCATTCCATGAACCTCTTCAGGTCCCATGCACGCAATGATTGTAATTCCGGGTTGTAGGGTAATTCCACAGATGATAGGGTAGAATCAGTCATGCTCTCCTGGCCGCAAACCACCAAAACACAAATAAAACAAACAACAATTGCGACCAGGAAACGAAAGCTCCTATAGCAAATACTGAAGAATAAAACTGAAACAAAAATGCAAAGGAGCAGACCAGGAAAGTGCTGCAATACACACATAGACTAAATGCTCAAAAAGAACAATATCAGTTCTGAGCTGTGCTTGTAGAATCCAAAAATCAGGAACTCCACTTACAAAATTCTAATAAATCCAAGTAGCTTATTTCACAATAAAAAGATGAGGTAAGTGCTTTCACCCGTTAGGGCTTCTTCAGACCAAAAAGCACTTAATTGGTAAAAATCAATTTATATACAAATTAGCAGTACTAATCATGACATCATATCCTGAGGAAGCAGATAGATTCAAACACCCATTGTTAACACTATATACATATTGTATCATAAAAAGAGGAGCGCGTATATTGTAGAATATAGTAAGTTAAAAATATTAAAAAAGTAAACAAAATATACATATTAAAAATATATAAATATATGCAAGAAACAGTTAATATATACAAGATATCAGAATAAACCTTGTAAAAATGTATAACAAGTCAAAAAGCAGCTTTGTCAGAAATAAAAAATATATATCAAGAGCATAAACTGTATGTGCAAGGAAACAATATGTGCAAATAGCCAATAAATACAATTATCCGGCATGTAACCCCATATAACATTAAGGCTGAATCTTTAAATGATACTGTTATGAAACATATTAATTTATTATGTGCTCATTGACTGAAAAAGAGGCTACAACTGAAGCCTTAAGCCTTAACTAACAATTTCCTATTTTTTAAAACCGGTTTAATAGAAATTTTATCATTTAAACCTGGTTTCTGATCATTGATTTCTGCTCACTCTGTATAGTTCCTTGTGTCCCCTCCTCTAATACTGGGTATATTAATTTGAATCACTTGAAATCTAAACTTATGCTGATCATTATTGTTTGGATAGGGCATATTTGGTGGATTTAATTCTTATGTTATAAAGGCGTTCTCTAATCCTCTCCCGTAAACGCCTATCTGTTTTTCCCACATAGAACACGGGGCACACCATACACCAAGCTAAGTAAACAACATGCTCTGACTGACAGGTTGCTGCAACATTAAACTTGAAGCTCCTACATGTCACTGGGTGTATGAAAAAAATTTCAGTGTTCAAAAATTCACAATAGTTACAGGCATTACATGCTGACGTAAGTCTGCAGCACATCTATTGTTGTCCTTAGGATAACATAATAATCTCTGCAGGTTCATCCTGTTCCTTTATGTAAAATGTGGTTTATCGCCCACTATAACTTTTAAATTGGGGTCAACCAACAGACCCCGGGATTCATGAACCTTGCGCCAGGCGCCAGCATAGCGTCGGCGTTATAACGCCAAATATGGCTGCTTAGCGATTCAGGTATGAATGAATTCCACGTGCTGGCGCGGCCCCCGATTCCACTGTGTGGGATT